>NW_004524646.1:11183028-11183860 GCF_000260255.1 Octodon degus
AGGGAGGACTTTCCTGACACATGCTTTCAAGTATTGAAAAGTAATGCCAGTAGTAAATTACCTTCCAGAGAATGTTTTAAAAAGTATACACTTTCTTACTGATTTTAGGAGATCAGGACAACTCCGATGTTAAAATTCTGATGAATAAATCACAGGCATCTCATCTGGGCACTTAGGAGCTTGCGGCGGGAGGGCTGCACCTTGGCACTTTGCCTGAACAACCTACGAAAACTCCGTCTCAAAGTCAAAACTAAAAAGGACTAGGGATGTAGCTCAGAGGGAAGGTCTGGGACTCACTGCCCTACACTGCAAAATAGATACACAATAAGTGGGTGGATGACTAAACGAGCCCTGGCGCAATCACCCTTTTTCTTTGCCTGTGACATAGACTAGAAGGTAAGGCTTCCCGTGGTCACCACTCACATGAACGCTGTCCTGAAGATCCTAGACAGTGCAATAAAGAAAAATAAAGAAATCAAAGATACAAGGATTACAAAAGATTAACTGAAACTCATTTTCCTCAGACAACACAATAGCATATGTAAAAAATGTCCAAAATAATCCACAAATGTTTAGAATTAATAAGTGAAATTAGCTATAATGCTAGGTAGTAAATCAATACAAAAGTGTCATCCTCATTTTTATATAATGGCAGCAAAAAGAAAACCCAAATTATAAAAATGATACCATCTAGATGTTTGGCTCATCATAACTGCAGAAGTAGTGAAATGCTCTCAAAGATAACAGCTGTAAAACCTGGGCAAGATTTATTAAAGGAGAATAGTACTTGAAGGAGTTATAAAGCGGCTGTGGATTTGGCTCAGTGGTAGAA
>NW_004524646.1:11201150-11203609 GCF_000260255.1 Octodon degus
TAATTATTGAAACTGTCCTACCAATTTGGTTTGAAACTGTCTCATTGCTATTTGTTTCTCAATAAAATTATGGAAAAAATAAAAGAATAAAGCAGTGCCGGCAAGAAAACCATGGTAAGCAGCAGCAGCAGCATCTGAGAGTAAGCTCTGCAACACTCTGGCTTGCTGCTGAGCTGTAGACCAGCAGCACAGGAATCTCAGTGTAGGGTGGGCAGAGGTCATGGAAGAGCCTTTGGGTACCAGGGAATCACCAGGAGAGAGCTGGCAAGCATGCTCAACTCAGGCAGCAGAAAGGTGACACCCGCTGGCTCACGGCATCAGAGCACAGGTGTGGCAGAGAGCAACGAGAAACTTAAGGAGAAACCACAGAAGCAAGAATTCATACACAGACATGGTGACAAAGGTACAAACTGTCCAGATTCGTGGCTGATCACCAAACCATGCTTTTGCAGGGGAGACCTCAGGAAGTTGAAGCTTAAAATGCAAAGCTAGAAATTGAAAAAGAAAAAAGAAAAGCATGGAATAGATGATATTTGAAGACTTAATACTGGAAATAAACTGTCTGCTGGAACAACAAAAATTACAATCCTTGGGACGGGGAGATAGCTCAGCAGCATAAGCACCTGCCTGGCAAGTGCAAGGTCCTGAGCTCAATTCCCTGTAGCACACACACAAAAGCTTACAATCTTTAGAAGAACATAACACAGTCCAGAGTCACCATGATGTACTGTCTACAGTGTCTAGCTTACAATAAAATGCACCACACATGGAGCTAAAGGTAAAAAGTGGGCGCTGACTCCAAGCAGCACAGGCACTGTGTTACTAAACACAAACTTCAAGGCAGCTGCTATACTCAAAAGAAATCAAGCTAAGTGTGGTATCTTAAAAGGTTAAATGAAAATGTAGTCTACATAGGTGAACCAATAGGAAATTTTAATAGAGCAGATGGGACTCAGAGAGAGCTAAAAGAATATCCTATTGCTGAAAGAACATAACTTTTCACTTTTCACCTGAAATGGAAAACAAAAAATTTACAAGTGCTTGAGGACAAATTAGAGACACTTCAGTGAACTTGGAGAGCGATGAGTCTTAAGTGAATGGGAGACAAATGCATACCAATTGTCCAGGTCACAGAGGAAGAGAGTAAATTGAATTGGAAAATGAATGTAAAGGAAGTATGGGAAAATACAAAGGGGTGAGGCACAGACATAACTGGATTTCAAGGGTGAGAAAAGAACTGAAAAATTTGTAGAAAAATTTTCACTTCAGGTAAAAAAAAAAAAAAATAAGTCACAAGCTGTTAAGTTACAAACAGTTTTTTAAAACCCCAAATAGCATAAATACAAAGAAAATAATGCCTGAACGTCCCATAGTCACCAGGCTAGAAGCAAAATAGAAAAATTTCTTGAAAGTAGCCAAGAAAAATGAAAGAACGGTGGATAAAATTGACCACTGACCCCCCTGAGAAACAGTGAGACCAGAATTATTAAAATTATATACATCAGAGTTCTCGAGAAAAACTATGATTGTCAACGGAGAATCCCACGTTCAGCAAAAATGATACAGACCAAAACTGGAAGTAATTAGGCCCGTATTACAAGTGCGGACCCCCTGCTTGAAAATAAAATGATACCAGGTAGCGACTGGGATCTGGCGGGCCAGAGGAATGGGCAGAAGAAATGGAAATGGCAAGAGTCAACTAAACATAAAGAACACTGCACATTAAGTGAAAAGGCAGATCTTTTGGATAGATAGGAGTGTTCAGCGGCCGCGGTTCGATCCCGGGCACGCTGAGACAGTGATTGAGACAGGGCGCCTATAATCCCAGAGTTTGGGAGGCTAAAAATAGGAGAATCACTGGGAGTCCGACCTACCTAGTGAGACCCTGTAGACCCTGTAGATCCTGTCCTAAACACATTAAAAAAAAAAAAAAAAAAAAAGCAAAACCCAGGCAGATGCTACCTGCTAGAGATACGCTTCACTACAAAGATATGGGTGGTCTGAAAGGGAAATGACACAGAAAAATGCGCCGCACCAGCAGAGTGAAGAAGAAAAATGGTGTGACTTCGTCTTCAGCCGGGAGACATGCGTAGAGACCTGGAAACGCGGACGCGCCGTCCGCAGACAGCGCGGCCCTGCAGCTGCCCTCCCTCCGACCTTCGCTGTGCCCGAGTCGGCCGTGCTCACGCTTTCCTCCGGCGGGCCGCTGCATAGTGTTGAAAGAACGAATAGAGCAGGAAGATGAAAAATCAGAAGTAGGTGTGCACTAAAAAACAGACTTGAAAGGCAGGAAGCAGAAGCTGGAAGAACGAAAGGGTGCAGGAGACCAAGCAACAGTCTTTACATCTTTTAAAAATCCTCGATAGAAGAGCTAGAGGAAGGGCAATTGGGAAAAAGAAGACTCGAGGACCCCACTGAGATAGGCCCAGCACCCAGACACGCTCACACCCGGACACGCC
>NW_004524646.1:11204379-11259832 GCF_000260255.1 Octodon degus
CGCCCAGCACCCCGACACGCCCAGCACCTCGATACGCCCAGCGCCTGGACACGCCCAGCACCTGGACCCGCCCAGCACCCGGACACACCCAGCACCCCGACACGCCCAGCGCCTGGACACGCCCAGCACCCCGACAAGCCCAGCACCCCGACACGCCCAGCACCCGGACACGCCCAGCACCTGGACCCGCCCAGCACCCGGACACACCCAGCACCCCGACACGCCCAGCACCCAGACACGCCCAGCACCCGGACACGCCCAGCACCCGGACACACCCAGCGCCCGGACACAAGCTCTCCCCAGTACGTATGGAACGTTCTTCAAAACGGATTATCTCTACAAAACTGTAAATAAAATGTGTACAGTGAATTGTCTTTTAGAAAAAAAAAATGGATCATCTCTGATCCTTAAAATAAGGCTCAGCAGACTGCAAATGGTTGAAATCTAACCGAGTATGTTCTTTGACTAAAACAGAATTAAATTGGTGCTCAGTAACAAGGAGACACTTAGAAAGCCTCAAGTATTTGGAAATTAACCTAGCGGCCCAAAGCAGTTACAATTAGAATGGATTAGTAGATTATTAACTGAATGATGGCAAAAATATAGCACATGAAAACCCACGAGGTGCAGAGGAGGGAACGCCACAAAGGAAAGCTCCAGTTTTTAAAGCACATAATTGGAAAGGAGAAAGGCCTAAAAACCTGTGTAAGCTGCTGTACAAAGAGACTTTAAAAAGTCTAAACAAAAGAGTTCATAAGATCCAAAACGTCTGATAGATATTGTAAAATGGGGAAAAACTGTTCAAAAGAAAAGAGAAACTGATACGGGAGAATGAGAAAAACCAAAAAGGAAAAGCAGACACACACACACACACACACACACACACACACACACACGATAGCGAAGAGAGTTGTACTGCTAATTTATCTTAGTTCATTGAAAAGAAAGGTTTGCGCTAAGATTACTTGGACAATTAAATGCCTATATCTTGTACTCTGAGTAACTAAAAATAACAATGCACAATGTATTAACCATTGTTACTCTATTATCTTGTTTTGAAATTTTGTTTTTACTTTTTTCTCTCAAAAATAAAATTTAACAATAAATTCATGAAATAAAAGTAAGCAGAAGCAAAGAAGTAATAAGGAACAGAAATCAATGAAATAATAAATATAGACAATAAGAGAAAACAAGTGAAACTCTAAGCTGGTTCTATAGTGGAAATATCAATAAAATTGATGAACTTCTAGCTGGAGAAATCAGAAACAAATGACCAATGTCAAGAATAAAAGAGGGAGAAGGGCCGCCTCAGCCAATAGCTTAGCGGATTAAAACACCTGCAAGCAGGCGCAGGGGGCGGGGGTTGGATCCCAGGGCCGGCCATGCTGGCCCCACCTCCAGGGCATGCTGAGATGGCAATTGAGACTGGGCGTGGTGGCACACACCCGTGATTCCAGCTCTTGGGAGGCTATCGACAGACCGATCACTATGAGTACGATCTATTAGTGAGACCCTGGAGGCCCTGTACTAAGTACATTAAAAAGAATAAAAGAGGGGACACAACCACAGATCCTACAGACATGAAAAGCACAGCAGGCACTTTGAGGGTAGGACAGGGGCAAATGGTCTGATTTGTAGTGGTTGCCAGTGAGACTGCTAAGGAATTGCTGGGATATAGACAGTTTCTGTGTGTGATAGCCATGTAAGTGGGGTGACTTTCAATAAATTCACCAGGTTGTGTGATACGGATTTGTACACATCTTTCTATGTAAATTAAAATTACATTTTAATTTTAAAATCTCTGTCATGGATGGGCCAAGTACCCCACGTCCATCATCAGTGGGTTGATCCATCGTATGTGATGGTTGTCCCCTGAAATGATTTCATCCAGTGATATCACAGCTACCTTGCCTTGTGCGGGAACACCCGGGGACGCCGACACAGTAACAGCCTCTCTTGGCAGTGCGCTCTCCACCCGGGTCCCTGCCGTTAAGCAGCACAGCTGTGCTTTTGCAACGCTGGTGCATCCAGGCTTCGCAGTGCAGTTAACTATTTGTTAAGGAGGCCGCTCTCCCTGTGCGCACTCACTGGAGCGCTTCTTCAAGTCACTTTAAGGAAACGTGTTGATCAGCATAACCTCACGGTCACAAAATATCTAAGAAAATCACCTTCTAGCAGGGACAGTTTCTTTTGGCTGCCGGTTTCAGCCCACGGTCACCTGGTGACCTCTGAGGTTATGAGGAGGCAGCCATCGTGGAAGAAGCCACGGAAGAGGACAGTGGGAAGCAGGAAGAGGCTGCGGGCCCTGGAGTCCGGCTTTCTCCAGTGAGGCCCGCCTCCTGAGGTCTCTGCCACCTCCGGGTGCTGCCACCTCCAAGCGTGCAGCACATGAGCCTTTGGTGGGTGGTGAAGGTCCACATCGTAAAAGGAAAAAAAACCGGGTGTATATCCTAACATTAAATAATGTCATTGAGTCTTACAACGGCACGTTGTGTGTTGTACATTGAAGAGAGGGTGTAATGTGCATTTTAGATGGACAGATAGAAAATAAAATAGGTATTGACAGCTTGGGAGGAAGCACCAAGTGTAACAAATTTGGCCCTCAAAAATGAATGCTGGGGCCGGCCGGATAGCTTAGTGGACTAAAGCACCTGCTTAGGCAGAGTGCAGCAGCCGGGGTTCAGTCCCTGCGTGCCCCGGAGCGCACTGAGATGGTGACCGAGACTGGGCGTGGTGGTGCACACTGTCATCACAGTGCCCAGGAGGCTGGAAACAGGAGGATCACTGCGAGTCTGATACGTGCAGTGAGAGCCTGTAGACGCTGCAGACCTGCACTAAAACGAAATACATTTGGAACAATGAGTGCTGACTGGGAAGAACATCTCTGGTCTGTCATGGTGTACCAAGGGTGGGCTATACCCTGCCTGCAGGTCATTATCCATGCATCATTTTAAACAATAATAATTATTATTTTAATAATTTTGATAATGAAACTAAGGAGAAGTTGATTTGCTTTTTATTAACACCATGCATTGACAATAATGCTAGAGATAAAATACTCCTCCTCCTGGAAAAATAATTGCTGGAGAAATAAGTTCTAAATAATTGCTGCTATTATGTTCAGTTCTAATAATATGCATGTAAGCTTTACATTGGCACAATTTTATTACTTATTCTTTGCAAAATATTGTATTCCATGTGAAGAATTAATTCAAGAAACATGCAGCAAAATGATTTGCATTCAACACAAACGAGCTCAGCTACCCGGGCTCATTTGGAAAGTGTGTTCACAAAGGTGGAAATTTCTCCAGCTTGCAGACTGAGAGGCGCAATGTATTTTTGTTTAAAAATGTAAATTTTATAGCACAAGCACAATATTCTACTGAATAAAAATATCATTAACATTAAAGTTCTTCTTGCAATTAATTTTTAGAACCAAACAATAATTATTATTGAAAATAACAGGAAGTGTTAAAAATGATCTAGCTCAAGAGGAAACTTAGTTCTCTTTCCCATCTTGCAAGATGGCAGGTGAAAAAACTGAGAAGCCAGACAATAAAGAGAAGAAACCCGAGATGCCAGATTTCAGAGCAGCGCAAGGTAGATCAGAAAGCAGTGGACTCACAGATGTTAGCAAAAATCAAAGCTGCTCCTCAGCTCTGGGGCTACCTGTGATCTGTTTTTGCTCTGACAAATGGAATTTGTCCTCATAAATCAGTGTTTTAAATTTTTTACTAAGAACCTAATTAAATAACGGACATATTTTAAAACAGCAATCTAGCTCAAATATTAAATATACTAGATACAAGCCAGGTGTGGTGGTGCACACTAACACCACCATTAGGTAGGCTGAGGCAGGAGGATCGTCATAAGTTTGAATTTAGCCTGGGCTACATAAGTGAGTTCAATGCCAACCTACACAACATAGTGAGGCCTTGTCTCAAAAGCAAATAACAAACTATATATATATATATATATATATATATATATATTACATATATATTACATATATATATTACATATATATGCATATATATATTATATATATATGCATATATATATTGCAATTAATTTTTAGAACCAAAGCGTAGGCAAGAGCAGAGACTGGGTTGATCCCAGGCACCACATGCGACACTGGTCCCACTCCTGGGCATGCTGAGCTGGCCACCGAGACTGGGCATGGTGGTGCACGCCTGTAATCCCAGTGCTGGGAGGCTAAAAACAGGAGGATCACTACAAGTCTGTGCTGTGTAGTGATTAGAATATATATATATATATATATATATATATATGCAGATACTGTAAGGATTCAATAAGGAAATGTACGTAAATTCTATCACATGATGTCTACCATATAATAGAAATCAGCACCAGGAGACTCGCACTTAAGCATCTTTAGCAATTTGGCAGCCACCCACCTTCTTTCTACTTCTAGCCTTTATCTGGAGGACTGATATTTACACTGAGAGTCAGAGTCCCAGCTCTGTGCCAGCGCCTCGCTTGGGTTTCGTACGCGTTGTCTAATTTCCTTCTCACGAGAACTGTATGCGCACCACTGTTAGCCCCACCTAAGTTGTTAGAGAAATACCTGCTGCGCTCTTAAGTGATTTTCCAAACTCACTGAGCTAATAACTAGAAGTTTCATGATCACTTCTCACTTTGGTTGATGTCAACCGCCTTGTCCTACAGAGCCACTTGGAACTTGTGTTTACCGCTGCTATTGTCATTGTCCTTGCCAAAATCATCGCTGCCATTGTGAGGACTGACTCAGCGCACACCCGCGAGCCTGCCCCACGCCGCGCTTTCTACAGTCAGCCTAAGCCTGTTCTGCCCACTCCTCTAACCCTTGCTCAGCGCGTCCTTTGTTTCTGTACTTCAGATCTTACATCTGAAATCCTTTTCCATCTGCAGCAAGCATACTCATTTGAGTTTCTTATTTTTACTTTTATCTTTTATGTAATTACCACAGGGTCTCACTACACAGTGCAGACGTGTAGTGCTCCTCCTGGGTTTTAGCCTCCCAGCACTGGGATTGCAGGCATGAGCCACCACTGCGAGCACCACCAACGCAGTTTCGGTGGCCAGCTCAGGGCGCCCGGGGGCGGGGCCGGGGTCGTATGGGGTGCCTGGGATCAACCCAGTCCATGCTCTTGCCTGCGCTGAGCTGATGTACTTTAGCTGGGCATAGATTTCCAAGTTGACAATTTCTTTTTTCTTATAACATTCTAAGACCTCTTTCCACCGCCTCTGGCTCCCACTATTTCAGTTAAGAAGTCAACCATTAGTCTGTCACTGTCTTAGACATCTATCTGTTCCCTTCTGCCTACAAATTCTCCTCTTAGTGGTTTTTTTTTATGTATTTAGTACAGGATCTACAGGCTCTCACTAGGTAGATCAGACTGGTTGCGATCTCCTGCTTTCAGCCTCCCCAGTGCTGGGATTACAGGCCCGTGCCACCACCACTCTGGTCTCAGTGGCCAGCTCAGCGCCCCTGGAGGTGGGACTGGTGCAGCATGTGGTGCCACAGATCGAACCCCAGACCCTGTGCTTGCCTAGGCAGGTGCTTAGTCTGCTGAGCTATCTCACCAGCCCTTTTTCACTTAGTTTTTGCCTGGAATTTCACAGTGTTATGTTTTCATTTTAATTTAACTTGCTTGAAATTTACTGGGCTGCTGAGAATTCTTCTTCAATTCTGGAAAGTTCTCACCATTATCTCTTCACATCATTAGCTTTGCTTCTCAGTCACCCCCTTTCTCCTGCTCCTCTTCCACCTCTTCCTCCTCCTGCTCCTCCTCCTGTCCCTCCTGTTGCTCTTGCCTCTCTCTCTCCCCTCCCCCTCCCTCTCCCTTTATCTCTCCCCCATTCCTGTCTTTTTTTGTTCTCTTCTCCTTTTAAATATTTGAACTTCTCCTTATAATCATTTGCACATCTCACTCTGTCTTTTGGGTCTTTCAACTTCTTGTCTGTATTTTCTGTATCATTTTATCTCTGGGCTGATTTTTAATTATTGCCTTATTTTTATCTTCATATTCATCAATTGTCCCTTAGCCTTTGTCTAAATGCTATTAAATCTGTCTGATGAATGTCTAACTTCTATTAATATATATTTGTTTTTATTTCCAGGGGTTCATTTTCTAACCAACTTATTTCCTACCATTTTAAACCTCTTATTCTTTAAAGATATGTAACTTTCTCCTAGTGATATAATAACCCTAAATCTGATTTCGTATTCTCTCTCCCTCCTCTCTCCCTTGCCCTCCCCTCCTCTCCCTCCCTCCATCCACCTCCCCTCTTCTTCCCTCTCCCTCTCTCCTTCCCATCTCCCTCTATCCCTCCCTCCTCTCCCCTTTTCTTTCTCTGGCATTTGCTTGTCTAGTTTTTTGTTGTATTTGCTCATAGTCTATGGGCTTTGACTGAAAAAAGATTTCAAAGCCTGGGCTGAAAATCGCTTCCTCCAGAGAAAACCTGCATTCTCTTCCAGCAGCACCAGGACGGCAACCAGCGTGGGGCCACATAGAACTGCAGTCCTGGCTGGAAATTCTTTGGGCCTCCAGCTTGCACAATTCAGCTGTAAACTGGCTTTGGTTACAGGATCTCAGAGGAGGTTTTATTTCACCTTCCCCAGCACCATGCTCCAGACATCAGCCTCCTTGCATTCTCAGGAGGGCGCTGACCCTGTCCACTCCCACCACTCGTGCACCCCTTCTGCTCGAGCTCCCCCAAGCGTCCCCCTGGCCAGGCCCCTGCTGTGTCTCCTCACTCCCTCCTTGGCCTAAGGATGTCCACATCTGATGCTCAAGGCCATCCAATTGGACCCCCAAGCCCTGACCAGCCACCTGCCATGCTCGGCCCATCTGTGGCTCTGCCTTCATGTGTCTCCTGGCCCAGGTGAATGCATGGGCCAAGTACACTTAAGTTCTCCCTCAGCCCATGATTGCTTGTTTTCTCCCACATGATGGTCACTGTTGTGGTCCTCTGTGCTGCCAGGAACAGAACTCCTTGGCCTCAGGCTTCCTGTCTTCAAGATGGATTTCTACTCCTACTCCCAGGATTATTTGGGAAACCAAAAGACCTAACAGGTCTTAACATAAGCTAAGTCAGTGTTTCCATCATGAAAAACAAGGCTCGGATGCTTTCAGGAAGCAGTGGGATAGGACACAAGAGACCAGATCCAGGACTCCAGGTGGACCCCCCCCAGGAAAGGACAGTCACACAAAGACCCTCAGGGCGCCCATGTGACTCCCAGCCTCTTGCCTCCATGGCAATCCTATCTCTCCAAGCACCAAGTGTGGGGCACTTGACATTGGTGATTATAAAGGGCTGGCGAGGTAGCTCAGCAGACTAAGCACCTGCTTAGGCAAGCGCAGGGACCAGAGTCCAACCCCGAGGAACCACATGCCGTGCAGGCCCCGCCCGAGAGCGCAATGAGCTGGCCAGCGCTGGGGAGGCTAAAAACAGGAGGATCACCATGAGTCTAAGCTGCGTAGTGAGTGCTCGCTTCAGCAGCACATATAGCAAGCTGCATAGTGAGACCCTGTACCAAATATATAAAAATAAATAAACAAATGTTAGTGATTATAACTGATATGTACTGATTTATCTTCATTATGTTATTTTCCTGTTGTTGGCTTCTTCCGCCCTCTGTTTAATTGTTTGCCTTATCCAGCAGATCCCTTCTATCTGGGCTCAAGGAGTTGTAGTTCTTATTATCTCTTTTTGGAATGTCCCTCAAAAACACTTGGAGTGCTGATTTGGTTGTCATAAGTTCCCTCAGATGTTCTTTGTCAAGGAAGCATCTTATTTCTCCATCACTTTGGCAGGGTTCATCGCGCTGGGCTGGAGGTTACTTTCCTTTAGAACTTCGACTACGCCGTTCCACGTTGTCCTTGACCCGAGGGTCTGTGCTGCGGGGTCAGCTGGGCTTCTGATGGACTCCCTTCATAAATGGTTTGTTTGTTTTTCCCTAACAGCTTTTAAGACTCTCTTCTTGCGTTGAATTTCTGGAACCTTGAATATGATGTGCCTGGTTGAAGATATTTTTGATCATTGCTAATTGGCATTCTATATTCCTCACTTAACTGTATGTCAGGTTCTTTTATTCTACCAAGAAAGGTTTTGGCTGTAATACCTGTGAGCAGTTTTTTAAAAACATCATCTGTGCCGTCTCCTGCCTTTTCATTGACTCCAATCAGTCTTAGGTTGTTCTTCTTTGCCCCATCGAGCTGCTGCTCTATTGATCTCTCTTGGTCCCTTTGCTATTTCTAAGGAATCTTTCTTTTCATGATTGCTAACTGCAACCCTATCTTCAATATCTCAGATCCTGCCTGCACATCGGCTTAATCTACTAGGGATATTTTCAATGGAATTTTTATTTTCTGGGATATCTATTAGAATCTGCCTTAGGATTCCATGTTTTTCCTGTGCTTAGCATTCAGTTTCCATAATTTTCTTAATCACCTTTATTTTTTGTCAGTACCTACTTTAGAGCATGGTTTTCATTCTGGACACCATCTCTGTAGTTATCTGAGAAAAACTACTTGTGATTTGATTTTTTTCTAGAGCTTCATTTAATTACTTTGCTGTTACCACTTCAGAGAGGCCAGGTGTGGGGCTTTTGGATTGTCCCACCTCATTGTCCACTGGGTTTGCCTTTGGTGAGCTGGATGTCTGGGATTGCATCTTGTTGAAGTGTCCTCTCACTTTATTTTCCTTTTTTATTTTAATTCCCAGGGTGATAGTCATAAATTTCTTATGATGGTTGCTCTTTTGCTAATATTTAGAACCCTTAGGAAATGACCACTTCTCTGAGGTGTTTTCCAGGTGTAACTGGTTTTTGAGTTTTGAGTCTGTTGCAAGCTCCTATCTTGAAATAAATCAAAGCACCTGTTTGGCCCACCCCTGGCCCTTTGGCACTGTGCCACAGTATTTTCTATGACCTTTAGTCAGTCTCAGTCTTAGAATACCAAGAGGAACAGCTGCTTAGAACAATTATATCACTTTGGCTATATTGGTACCATCAGCAATGACAGTAGAATCAAACACAACTTACAAAATGACAAACTGAGATAGCCATGAATTTGCAATTTGCCACCTTTAACTGTATGAACTAGATTTGTGGTTATATGATAAAATGTAAAACAAACAAAATTATAGGCAGTATGCAAGTCCTTAATATGTCAATTTTTCCCTGATGGGTTAAAATTGAAAATGAGTTAGGGAGAAACTAGAAAAGTGGAAGAAGAAGAAGAAGAGATTAGAAGGAAGACTAGAAGACCAAGAAGGGAGGCAGGCTAGCTTTGGGAAACTGGTGCAGAAAAATCGAGGGAAAGAGAGAAGAAAGAGCTCAAAAGAAGGGCAGAGCCACAGCCATGAAGAGGCCAGACATCATGTTCCCACTAATAGAAACAAGATCAAATAATGAAGGAGAAAAAAACAGAAGCAAAGCCATCACCACCACAACAAAAAAATAAACAAGACAGAGCGCAAGAAAAGAAAAGGTTTTCCACTTCCAGGTTTGTCTCTACCATCACTGACCAACATCTCATGGAGCAGAGCCCCAGCCATGCTGATGCATCTCACAAGCTAGCAGGGCCATCTGGTGGGGCAGACACAGCCTCAGAGAGCCTGCACCTTCTGGCTGAGACCAGACTCACTCAGTCTGCAGCCCTCAGTGCACCTCCTGGGGACCGGAGCCCAGCCAGGAGCTGCAGGATGCAGCCAGCAGGCACTCCGAGGCTGAGCTCAGTCTTCCCCTCTCCAGGATGGCTCCTGGCCAAGCACTGTTTCATTCTGGGCAACTGAGCCCTCAGCACTCACCGTCAGCTGGTGCAGTCTTTCACACCCACTGCTCCCCTCCACGGGGGCGTCTCTCTGGCCCACCTCAGGGAGAAGGTGCCGCCAGCTGCCTCCTCCTTCTTCATTCAAGTTTCTCTCTTCACTCCTTTGCGGGCTCCAGTTCCCACTTCAGCCCCTTCCTGAGTACCGCGGACCCACTTCCCTCCCTCTTGCCCTCCACACTTTGCTCTACTCCTGTGTGTGGTTGGCAACACCCAGGCTGTTCTCTGCTGCTCACCACCCGTGTCTTGGCCCTCAATCCTAGATGTCCTTTAACTTCTCTCAACATCATTTTATAATTTTCATTGCAGCCCTTTTGGACTCATTTTTGTCAACTTTATTTTATTTATTTTGTGATGTTTATCTTGTAATAAGTTACAAACTTATTACCTGTAAGAAAATGTCCCCTGTAAGAAAACACAGAAGGGTACGGGCCCCGGGGCTGCCTCTGCCCAGGCGTTCCCCAGCCTGCTCTCCACATAGGGAGAGGGACAGAGGTAAAAACATGAGGAGAGGGGGAGGGGGAGCAGTGGTCCCCACCCGGCACCCCCACAGCTCCGGCTCACCTCTAGACTTACCCTAGGAGATGCTTTGCACTCTCTTCCCCAATAAGCCCAGCCAAGTTAGGATTCTGTCATTTGCAATAAAAAAGGTCCCAGCTAGCTCAGAACACTCTGTGTGGTGTGTGCTGCTTTGAGGATATTTATTGTGTCTTTTGTGCATGTAATCAATTGGAAACCAGGGTTTCCACCAGTTCCCAGCACCGGCCAGCCAGCGTAGACTCTCCCCAGGAGTCGCCCTTCTTGAAGCTGCCTGTGGCTGCTGGGACCTGGCCAGGTGCCCTGGCCCCCAAGTAACCTGTGAGGTGATGCAAAGGCTTGGTTCAGTTCGCTCTTGTGCAAGGAGCCCCGCCGTGCTACAGTGTGCAGCCAGCTCTCCCCAAGCACACCCAGCAGGCATCCTTATCCAAGTGAGCCCCATGCCCTTTCCTGTCTGTCTTCCAGGTGGCAATGCCAGAGCTTAGAGAGGTTGGGATGTGTCCCAGGTCACACAGCTAGCAAGAGGTAGCACTCAACACAGAGTCTCAGTTTTTGAGTTCAAACCTGGGATCGTTGCTCATTCAAGCATGAAAGACCCAGAGGAGCCCTGCATGCTGCTGGCGGCCACACTGCCACTGGCGCAGGGTGACCCAGGGGACTGACAACCCTCTGAGCCTCAGTGTTTAGAGCCCAAGAACATGCGTGTGAGGGTGTGTTAACTGTCCCTGCACACACAGGACCAGGAGCAGGTGGGGGTGGGCCCGTGGCTCTGTGCTGCGTGCAGAGCTGTGTCCCTTGATCTCGGTGGGATACCACGAACCTGCAAGTGCGGTGACATGGTACAGAGGTGCACACAAGTGCAGCCGCAGGAACACGAGCAAAAAGCGTGTGCTCCAGGTCAGGGCCGGGCCTGGCGGCAGGAGGCGGCCCAGCGGAGCCTCTCTGCTCTTCTGGCAACTTCCTCTGAGGCTATACAGTTGGAGCAAACAAATGTTTTGCTTTGTTTTGTTATTATGTATGTGATGTGTTTTTGTACTACTGGGTATTAAACACAGGGAGCATGGAGCTGCACTCTCAGCCTTTTATTGTCATTGATTTTGATTTTGATTTTGATATAGGATCTCACTAAATTGCCCAAATTTGCCTCAAACTCACTTGTGATCCTCCTGCCTCAGCCTCTAGAGTAGCTCGGATTGTAGCTACTTCAAATAAAAATTAAATAACCAATTCAAATAAAAATTAAATAACCCTGAGGATGGTACTGTAACTTTGTTGTTTGTGATGACTGATACACTGCGTCAGCTTGCAAAGTTTAGAAGCTTAACTAAGGGACTCAACAGGGGGCCAAGACCCTCACCTCGTACACATCCTGAGCCTGCACAAGAGGAGGGGACGGAGACAGTGTGTGCGACAGGCCGCCGCCACCCTAGAAGGAAGGGAGGCTTGCTCTCCCCCGCCCTTTACTCTTCTGCTTCGCTGTTTCCACCGCCTTGCGCTGTTGCCCCTGCACCACACCGCCCTGCCTCAGAGTCAGCTGATTATGGACTGAAACCTCCACGAACTGGGAGCTAAATAAACCTTTTGCTCCTTAATTTTGAGTGTTGAGTATTTTGTCCTGGCAATGAGAGAAAAAGTAACCAAAACACGGCTGCAACTCCGTCTTGCAATATAATTTTCCACGATCACTCCTTTGAGATGATAGGACCTAAGAGGTTTGCAGCTGAAATGTGTTGTTTATCCCATTCATAAAGCAATATATGCATTCTCTCCAATTTCTAAGAAATTATTTTGATAATTGTGTTTCACCACCACCTGTCCCTGTGTATCTCCTGATTCTGCACGGGGCATGAGGAAGGCACCCACACTGGGGTCCGCCCGGGTCCTCGGGTCCAGAACACAGAGAAGGCAAGAGGCCAGGATGGGCACCTGAGGCTTCTACCCCCAGGCTCTGCAAGGAGAAAAGCACCTCTGGAGGAAAGGATTCTCTTGTCCCCACTGCCACTGCCAACTTGGAGTGAGTGTTTACTCTACCAGGTGGGGTTCGTCCCAGGTCCTCTCTGGGGCCCGTGGTGGCCTTTGAGACAAAGAACAATGCCATACGGTCGCCCTGGCTGCAGATAAAAGACAAACTTGGCCCAATCGCTGCAGCAGTGTCCTCTTCATATTAATGCCACGAGGGTGTGGCCCTCCCACGCCTGGCCACTTTCGCCGGGTAGCCGTTTTTGCACGGTCCCTCTGCGTCCTCAGGGATGGTCAAAGGCCGGTGCGCCGGGCACTTTTATTGTCAGCTGCCTCAGTAATCTTTAACCTCCGCTGGCCAAAGGGCTGAAACCCAGAAAGACAAAACAAACATGGGTTGGGCACCAGTGTAGAGTGAGTCAAGGAGCTGGGCTGGAGAGAACCAGTTTGCGCCCCAACACCACCCCCATGCTCTCCCACAAAGAGTATTTGAATGCAGGGGTCAGAGGCCCCAGGTCCCCCCTGGGATGCCATCCCTGTCCCACCTTCGGTATGGAGATGGGGCAGGACCCCTGAGTGATAGCCGCTAGCTTTCACTA
This sequence comes from Octodon degus, assembly GCF_000260255.1. NCBI lineage: Eukaryota > Metazoa > Chordata > Mammalia > Rodentia > Octodontidae > Octodon > Octodon degus. Next base: position 11,217,311 of record NW_004524646.1, read on the forward strand.
CAGGCTCAGGGAAAGAAAGCAGATGCCACATCAGCCATGCCCACTACCGGCCTGTGGCTGAGGGCAGGCCACACTGGGAGCAAGCGTTTCTGTGTGGGTCAGCCGAGGAGAGTGAGCTAGGCTGGGCATTGCACAAGCCCAGGGTGGGGCTGGCCCACTCTGCCGTGCGTCTGCCTGCCCTCCCGCAGACTTGTTATGCTCCCCTGAAAAATGGGAGCCCCTCACAGTCACGGCCACCACCACACACTGTACACTTGGGGCCAGTGAGGACATTCCTCGTTTCTGGTCTCACAGCACCCAGGCTGGGGCTGCATGAAGGATCTCTACAGGCAGGACCTCGGGGCACGGAGAGGTGGACTCACTCAACAGCGATGCTGAGACCTGAAGCCAGTGCTGATGCCAGGCACAGTGACTGGTAGACAGGGATCAGATGGGGACACTGAGGCTCAGCCTCCACGCAAAGAAAGAGTGAGGTGAGGTGAAGTGTTGAGCATGTCCTGCTGAGCAGAGCTGTCACACATCCCTGGGTGACTAGGGTCACCATCACAAGAAGGCTGAAGTACAGCACCAGAACCTGCATCTGTTTTAAGTTGTAAAGACATCACATCAAGGAATCTCAAAGGGCTCCTGGTGGCTTGGGAGTGCCTGTCCCTACAGCTACCTTACTCACCACACAGAAAAAGGAAAGAACAGGAGATATGGACCAAATCCACCCCGGGTCCCTCCCCAGTGAACAGGGGCTTGCAGAGGGTGGCGTGCCAGGGGCTGACGAGGATGTTCCTGGGCTGGATCCAACTCCTGACTCCTTCCTCCACAGAGCTGGTGGCGCTAAGTCTCTGCTATGCAGGCCCAGCTCTCTGACCACCTGGAGCTGAGCCTGCCAAGCCCTCCCCAGCCCTGTTGATAAAGTTTCCTTCCTCACCTGGGGCAGAAGGTCAGAAAAAGGCAGAAGCAGTTGAAGAGGTTATGGTCTTGGGGATCTGCACAGGGTGCGGTGGGGAGGGAAAAAGATAAGAGTGGACAATAAAAGATAGGCGGGGGGGGGCTGGCATGGGAGCGCACCCCCCATGCCTTCTCTTTATGACCCATAAAGGGCACACAAACAGGCAGCTACCACAGCCTTATCTCCCCCTCCGGATCTGTAAATGATCACCCAGAGCCCACCGCTGGCCTCAGAAATGACAGCTGTGCTGGCCACACACTAGGAGCAGAGCCCTGGGGCCACAGCAAGCCCAGGACAGTGAGGCAGCAGGCGGGGAGGCTGAGTTCCAGCCAGCCCCACTCGTCTCTGCTCAGGGCTGGAAGGCTGCTGAATGCCAGGACCCTGGGTGCTTCCTGCAAAGGTGGCTGCCCCTGCCCAGGTGCCCAGATGCCCAGGTGCCAAGGGCTCCCTGCTGTACAGGGAGGGACCAGGCTGTCATGGGTGATTCTGGTAGCCTAAAGGTCTCTGGGCTCCCAGGACACATGCTGTAGGACCCACACTCTGTGTACCTTGGTGAATAAGCTGGTCACTGGCCCACAGCGGGTGCCAGATGAATGGCGAATGCTGTGACTATCCCTCGCCCTCTGCTGTCTGTGGCCCCTTGAGGGTGCTCTGAGCTCCATCCCTGTGTTCATGACAGGCCGGGCTAGAGACACTCTCACCAGGGCCTCACCTGCTATCCAGGGCCTATCTGAAACAGGGGAATGTCACAGATGCAAAGGGGGCTTCTCAGGACACCCGGCGTCAGCTCTACCCACTCCCCACCCCACCATCAGTCCTCTGTCCTCCTTGGTCTCAGTTACACCACCTCAACTGCTTGGCCCTTTGGTCGCGTCAGGCACAGCCCAGGAAGCTGGGGCTGAACTAGGCTGGTGGAGAGCCATGTGGCCACTTCTTGCCAGTTCTGTCCGAGCTGCCCACAGCAGTGGCTCTGTCCTCCATGGTGCTGCAGCCTGCCGGCCCTGCTGCCCCTGGCGGTGGCACCCGGACATGGACACCTTGAAGCCTGTTCACACCATGCGAAAAAGTTCCTCAGAAACTCCTGAGCGCTGCTGGTGGGAATGACGACCTGTGCAGCACCGGAGGGAAGGCAGCTCAGGGGCCCACAGCACCGGAGGTGGAGGGGCCGCAGGCCCAGTCACCCGCTGCTGGGCGTGCATCCGCAGGGCAGGAACTCAGCGGGCTGAGAGGCCCCTGGCTTTCGCATCCAATGTAGCACCGCTCCCGAGGCCTGGATGCTGAAGCAACCTAGGAGTCCACACACAGGGCACAGGATAAGAAAGTGAGGTCTGTGCCTAGTGCAGGATACTATTTGGCATCAAAAGAGTGGGATCTGCCACAAGGTGGCAAGAACCACAGGACCTCGTGGGAGGAGAAACAAGCCAGGCATGGAAGGACCCCTCTCACAAGGCCAAGAGGATCTCACAGGAGCAGCATCATACAGCATGCGCAGGCGCTGTAGGGAGGATGGTCCGGGCCTAGGAGGACCGACTCCTCGTGTCCGACGGCACAGGCCCGGCTGTGCTCCACAGCAACTGCCTATTTCCAAACACCCAGTGGCGAGCATTTCTGGTGACACTGGCACAAGAAAATGATAACTCTCCGAGGTGAATGAGAGGCCCGTGACCTGCTCTGAGAGGGCCACGGTGCCGCTGTATGAATGTCACCCTGCACCCACAAGTGTATACAATCACCATGCGTCATTAAAAATAGAGGTGTTTTTGTAGGTCCCTGCTGTCCACTCTGGCCTGGGACGAGGTGTTCACTGCGCACCGGAGCCGCCCATCTCCCGTCCCCCTCCCAGGCAACCACAGGAGCTGTGGGGCTGTGCGGTGACTTCCGCCCGCCCGTCCTGCCCACCCTCTTGCCGCCTCTCTCTCCTGCTGGCCCTCTCTTTAGACCGTGGACTTGCTGATTGCTCCAGCTGATCAGCACTCTCTGGCAAAGGCAAGGGAAGGGAGAGGGTGGCAGAGCGGTCACAGCAAGACGGTAAGGTCTGAAATCTTTTGCCCAGCAGGGGAGGCACCTTCCAGGGGACCTTAGAAGTCTGAAGATGGAGGGTGGAAACCCTGTGCCCCGACCTTCCTGGCCGAAACCTCGATGCAAGATCACGTCCCCCTGAACCCGTGTCCTCGCCGGGAAGCGAGGCACCACGATGCTTCTGCGCTGCCCACCCGAGTGTGAGCAGGAGGTCCAGAATACCTCTCGAGGGAGTATCAGGAACAAGTCACTCCCGGTGGGTCCCCAACCCCAGTTCCGTGTCAAAACTTCACAGAGGAAGGCTCCCTGGGAAATATTTTCTAGAAGAATACAGTTATTTTACTTTAAAAAAAAATAATAATAATTTGGGGACTTGTGATTTTAAAGGAAAGGTCAGAACCTCCAGATGACCCGCACTCCATGCAACCCCACAAGACAGGGGCTGACCATGTGACAATGCGAATGGCATTCTCAGGGAACTCACAGAATTAGGGGTAAGATCCTCCCTGACACGAAGGTATCCCTCTTCCCACCTGGGCAGAACAGGGCTCTGGCCACCGCACTCCAGGTCTTGCCACCAGGGGGCGCCACTTCAGCTGGTAAAGTCTGGTTGTGCTCCCTTGGCCCGGCAGGGCACGAGACTGCAGAGTGGGTGGATGGCACATGAGCCTGCAGGGGACCTGGAAACCTCAGACAGGATTGAGGTGGGCCGGCCCCCCGATGGGCTGGGTTTCATGGATGAAGGAGGCAGAGCGGTCTGCCCAGGGGTAGGATGGCTCCTTGGGGTGCAGGGCCGCAGGGGGAGCTGTGCACAGGCCTGCAAGGAGCACACCCCACCCCCCAACCCCCCACCCCCGCCTGGGTGCAGGGTCAGAGCCTGGCCATCCGGGTGACCACACAACCTGGCCTCAGGGGCTGAGGTGAGAAAACACCCAGGAGAGCGGCTGAGCAGTTCACACCTCCTCTGCCCACAGGGCTCTGCCTCGCTTCCTCCCAGAACAGCCTGCCGGTCACCCTGGCCCTGGCCCTGCCGTAGGAGGCTCCCTGGCACAGCAGATGGCCAGTGGGTGATTCTGGCCCAGGGCACACCCCTGGGGCTGCCGCCAGCCCTGCCCTGCCCCACAAGGGTTCACCAAGCGGCCACAGTCCCCGTCTTAGTTCAAAGTCCAGGCTGCAGCCCCCGCTCAGCCACGGTGAGGAGCCTCCCCTGTCCTCTGCGACCAGGCCACTCGAGAGGCCACGTGCCCTGAACCTGCCCCTTCCCAGGGCAGAGGCCAGAGGACCGCGGCCAGCCAGTCCAGGAGCTGGGGCTGCACGGCAGAGGCACGTGGTGCTGCCACGGAGCCCCCAGTGTCCCCATCCACTATAGGCCCCAAACCCTGTGTCACCTTCTCCCTCCCTCCTCCTGGGGCTGGGACAGGGGCAGGACAATGGCTCTGCGACTGTCCTAACTGCAGGACCCAGGACCCATTTCCTTGTTCCTCCCATCCGCTGTGACCACAGAGCATGTGCCTTGCTCTGGCACCCAGGTCCTCGAACAATGCAGCCCACATCTTTCCCAGAAGTCCTGACTGACCAGGAAGCCCCCTCAGAAATCAAAGCGGCTCCTTGTGCCTAGACAGGGACTCTGACCATGCGCAGATCTCCTGGATTCAAAGCACCGGCCTCAGCGCCACATTCCATGGGGTAAGATGGTATGTGCCTGTAATCCCAGCACTCAGGAAGCTGAGGCAGGAGGGTTGCTGAAAATCCAAGGCCAGCCTGGGTTACGTATTGAGACACTGTCTCTAAAAAAGTAAAACAATGAAAAAAACCCTCAAATGCACATGAACAGAAGCGTGGCAGCTCTCCTTCTGCTCTGACAGCCCCAGCTCACCCTACCACCCTGCCCCAGCAGCCCGCTACCCTCTCCAGAAGGCCATGCCCCCGGTGTGGCAGTGCGGTCCCCGACCCCTCCTGTGTCCATCTCCCTCCCGCCTTTCTGTGTGGAGTGCCGGTGCCGTGTGCACTGCTGGAGACTCTGGGGGCAGGGAGAGTGCATCTCCCAGCCGTGTGCTGGACGCCGGCCGCCCGACTCTCCGACTGACTGTCCCCAGCTCTTGTTCCCATGCAGGAGGTGGTGGGGGTTGGCAGCATCCCCAGGACCCTGTGGTTTTCTGCTCCTTCCAAGGCTTGGAGCAGCAGCCCCCTGCTTGAGGAGCATGGGGTCCTAATGAAACCTGCTGGGCTCTGTGAAGGAGGTCCCAGCATAGCAGCCCTCCTGCCTGGAGGCACCCCCTTCTCCTGCCTCCATTCTCTGAGGGACGGTCTCAAAGGCTCCTGCCGAGGACCTCACTTTATTCCTGGTGGCTCCAGCATCCTGGGCTCCCTGACCCTGGCCTTAGGCTCCCGTTTGCCACACCCCCTGCCATGTTTGTGCCCCTCTAATTCTCACCACTGCCATCACAACTCTGCTCTGTGCCTCTGGACAGACTCTGAGTGGTCACAGCCCCAAAAGTGACACTGGGCCACATTCCTCCTGCAGGCTCACACACTAGTGGAGATCACTCCAGTGAAAGCTAGATCGGAGACTGCGAACCTGCAAAGGCACACAGAGGTCCCTCAGAACCCGGGGTTCGGCATCCTCACCCCCAGAGCAGCACCCCAGCCCCACCGGGCTGTGGAAACCCAGAAAGCCCCTATACCTCTCTGACTATGAGCAGGGAGTCCCAGCTTGTCCTGCCTGTGCCCAAGCCCCTAGCAGATGAACACGTCGCCATGGACACGAACAAGGACACGGCCTTTAAAGTCACACACAGCTTGACTGCACTCACACAAACTCCTGTGTGCTAGCTACATGCTACAAGGTGCCCGACTTAATTTTTCGGGCTCAGCATTGAAATGGGGATAATTAAGTACAGTAATGTGTGTGGAGTGCTTAGCCCAGCCCAGTGTGAGCTACTGTTACTGCTGCTGCTATTAATGTCTGTCTGAATATTGGGGGCCGGGTTGTCTGTCTGAGGGATGGTGGAGCTTCCTGCCACAGCCCAAAGCTATGCTGGGGACCATGAGCATTGGTGGGTGTCTGACCCTACCCCAGTGGATCCTTTGACTGCCACCTGGTGTACCCCAGCTGCAGCTGATAGGAAGCTCCTACTCTTCTGGGGCTCCGGGCAGATTCTGGCACTGGGTCTGGAGGCATTAGTGGCCAGGATCTGGTGGCTGTGGGGCAGAGCCCAGGGGGCACTTTGCTGGGGCCCAGTCTATAAGGAGGGGCAGGACCAGGGATCTCAGGGCCTGGGTGTCTGTGTATCTGCCATGGGGATCACCTGGTCACAGAGCGACTGTACCCACTGTCCTCATGGGATGGGAAAACTGTCATTTCCCCCTTATTAGAAAGGAAAAAGCTAAAACTGACGTGGTGCCCACACCTGTAATCACAGCACTGAGGAGGCTAAGGCAGAAGGATCACAAGTTCAAGACCAGCCTGGACCACACAGTGAGTTCAAGACCTCAAAGAAACAAACAAACAAACAGAACAAAACAGCAGCTACCTGAGAAATGGGACGGTAGCTGCCAAGGGCAAGCCCACGCCTTCGCCTGTCTGCATTCCGAGGAGCAGCCACTGGTCACTACCATGCCCTTCATTCCATGTAGACTTACAGAGAAGGACCTTTACTTAGGACATTTTAATTTTTAACTGATAATCCTAATTGTATAGATTTACAGGACGCAGCATGTTACTTGGATTGCATACACACCATAGGGTAGCTTTAACCGACGAATCCTTCCTGGGCCCCTCGGTGCTGCAGGCCCAGGTCCTGCTCTGGACAAAGCAGGCCACCCAGGGGGGCAGCTGCCCAGGATCTGAGGGGCTGAGCCCCAGAGCCACACTGGCCTGGGTGAGAGCCCGCTCAGCCCCTCATTACTGGCCTCCCCGTGTCCACCAACAAAATGGGCACAAGAGGTCTCCCCACTGCCCCAGGGGACAGGAAAGAGGTGCCTCTTCTCACAGAGTGAATGAAAATGAGACTGTGGCTCTCCAGAAACTTGCAAACACCCATCTCATTTTCTTTTCTATTTCAATGCAAGACTCCAGAGTGCGGTTACCCAGAGGCTGGGCAGAAGCTAGAACCGCGTTCACACCATGCCAGACCCTGTGTTTAGAGGTCTCGGGGCACACTCGGTGTGTAGAGTGGTCCCTCCTCATTGGAGGTTTCAGTTTCCACAGTTTCGGTGCCTGTGGTCAGCCTAGTCCCAAAATATGACATGGAAAATGCTAGAACTATTTCACAAGTTTTAAATAAATTTTATTACAACATATCTTATTGTTCGGTGACACTTGTTATTGTCCGTCTCTCCCTGTACCTGATGTAGAAGTTAAACTTGATTAGAGTTATGGGCATCCAGGAACAGGCGCAGCTCATGCAGGGTCTGGGCTGTCGTGGCTACAGGCAACAAGGAATGCTTCAGAACGCATTCCTCAAGGCAAAGGGGCCCTGCACACTGCAGAGCACCAGGATCTGATCTCGGGTGCCTGAGGTCCTAATGAGGATTAGAAAAAGATCTCATTAATTTTCCTGGGGAGATACCTAGACCAGGAAGAGCTGGGTGGAACCACAGCAACTAAATCTTGACATAGTATTTATAGGCCATGGAGTACTACTCTGAGGTAGAAAAGCACACTCTTGAGCGACTTATAGGAAAACAGCTACGCCGTGAGCCCATGGGGTCAAGTAAATAATTCAGATGAGGGCTGGCCAAATAGCTCAGCGGATTAAAGTGCCTGCTTAGGCAGACGCTGCAGCCAGCGTGCTGTGCCGGCCCCGGATGCGCTGAGACGGCCGCTGAGACTGGGCGTGGTAGCGCGCACCTGGAATCCCAGCTCTTTGGGAGGCTGAATACACAGGCGGATCACCATGTGTTCGAACTATGTAGTGAGACCCGGTACCAAATACATAAAAGAAAGAAATTACAGCGCAAAGTAAAAGTTTGTTAATAGAAAATAGAGAAACAGATCTGCAAAAGGGAAGAGACCCAGAGAAGGAGGAGGACGAGGAAGGGAAGAGAAGGTAGGAGCAGGGACGAAACAGCATCGCTGTGGGCTGCGGAAGCACGAGCTCCCGGAGAGGAATGGAGTCAGCGTGCACTGCAAAGCAAAATAGAAATTTTTAAAAGTTCAGGTTTGTTTAGTACTGGGACTTGAACTCAGGGTCCTGTACCAGGGGTCTGCACCTCTGAGCTGCTGGAGACCCCGGGTTGCTTCTCCCACGGCGTCCCGGGGCACAGATGCCGGGAGCCAGGCCATGAAGAGCCCCACAGGCCGTGCTCCTGATGGGTCCCCATCCGCGCAAATGTACTGGCCGGGCCTGTGACCACAGCCTCAAAACAGTCACCGTGACTGCCCCGGGGGCTGAACGCGGCTGCGCCTCCACCTGGGCTCAGAGATAGGCTGGGAGCTGCAGAGGCGAGGCCTGCTCGCACCCCGCCTGCCCTGGAGAGCAGCCCTCCGTGCTCGGCTTCAGTGTGAGCCTAGTGTGGAGTCCCGAAACGCTCGCGATCGCCCACCTCGGGGATGCCAGGGGACCACAAGGGTATCCGAAAGGGTGGTTTTCAGAGACAGCGCGTTAGCCACGCCCCTCTGGCCCTGGCCCAAAGGGGCTGGAGGAACCGCCTGACATCGGCAGGCCAGAGTCAGCCGCTGCTGCCCTTTCGTCTTTCCCCAAGGGGCAGGAAAACACAAACGACGCCAGGACCTCTCTGCCTCCGGCCTGCCCTGGCCCCAGGGTGAGGGCCAACGGCTGTCTGTCGCACTAGCTCCATGCCCGGCTTTGAGGAGGCAGACGGTGACCAGCTGCCTGTGAGGGGAGTTTATGGCATCGTCCTGCTAGCCGTAAATGCCCCCAAGCTCTGAGCTTCAAATCACAGTAATCAGTCACTAATCTCTAGTCCATGTTTTGCAGATAAGGAATCTGAGTTTCTCTGGGGGAAGCCCGACCGACCGTCTGTCGCAGTCGGGGGTGAGCCCCCGCTCCAGCCACCCACGCGGAAGCACACGACTCCCGCCTGGGGGACCCGGGCCTGGGGAATCCGGGTCACCCGCCCAGGACAGGGTTCACAGTGGGCAGCCATTTAAAGCCACATTTGCCGCTCTGGCTATGTGGTGACTTCATGTTACTGTGGCAGTGACTCCCACCCCAGTAGCTACTGATTCAGTGCTTCCACAAAACCAGCACCAGCGTCACGGAAATTGTCCCTCAGCCCCGACACCAGGACAGCAGCTGGGCTCTGGGAAGATTTATGCAGGCACCCAGCTGACCCCAGGCTGGTTTTGACAACATCTGGAGTCCAGGCTGCAAGTGGACAAACCCAACTGGAAGCCCTAAGGTGTCACCAGTGTCTCCCTGGGGCTCTGAGCTTGATTCCGGGCAGGAAATGAGATGAAGTCTAGGACTTTGGTCTCTCAGCACCCAAGGAGCTGGAGCGGGGTGTGGAATTCCTTCCTGCATCTCCAGGGCCTCAGCATTCACCAGCAAGTAAGAGGCCATGACCACCCACTTCTGCCAGGCCAGCAGTCCCCAGGGATCAGGACCAACGGGCACAGCCAGGTATCACCTGCCCCCTACCCTAGGACATTGGGCTCAAAGTGACATGGAAGACACCTGGCAGATGACAGGCAGGTAGGACAAGAACAGTAGCACACCTGGAATCCCAGCATGCTGGGAGGCTGAGGCAGGATTGTCAACTTAGGCCCAGACTGGGTAATTTAGTGACATAGGCAGAACCTGTTTCAAAATTTTGAAAATTAAAAGGAGGGAGAGGCTTGGAATGCAGTTCTGTCAGAGGCCCTGGCTTCGCTCCCTATTATAAAAGGAAAAAAAGAAAGGCACTAGCGTGGCTCTAATCCAACAACTGCGTCCTTCTGAGGGCAGCTTTCCTCACAGATGGCCTGCTGGGAGATGCCACACAGAGGTGAAAGTGGGGTTCAGAGCATCCCATCTACAGGCCACGCAATGCCGATGATGACCAGGGCCACCAGCAGCAGGAGCGGCGGAGTGTCAGGCCAGGCCTGGGACCCCATGAGCCTGGTGCTCAAACTGCCCAGCATGTGGTGAGGCTCAGCAGGACTTTGGTGGGGGCAGCACTTGCTGGGCATGTATGGAAAGCTGCTCCAGCCTCTGGCCTCGGGGAGTAGGGCTGTGGGGCACACACCAATGACCGGACAGCACTTGCTGACGCAGCAGACACCAGTGAGCATTGTCTGCCCACTATGGCTCTGCTGCAGGGCGAGGGGAAGGACACCAGGACACCTTGCTGGGGTGAGGGGGCTGTGGCCCCACCCACAAGCCAGGTTCCTGAGTCCCTTGACCTCAACAGCATGCTCGGCTTTGCCAAGCAGGTGTATGGCAGGCCCAGCTCTGCTGCTGGTTAAGCAAATGACTCACTCCTCTGGGCCTCAGTTTCCCCATCTGCACAAATTTGCTGCCAGCAACTTCGGGGGAAATAGGAAGGGGTCTCAGCCGGGAAGGACAGAGTCTTCCCAGGGAGAAGCAGGACCACGACAACAACGCCCTGATGAGGGCAGGTGTGCACCGGGCCATCTGAGAGGGGCAGCAGTGCAGTAGGGAAGATGGTGCCTATAGCAGTGTCCCATCCATCACCACAGGCAGGAGGGACAGGCACTCACCCCCTCTGAAAGCCTGCAGGCACCCTTGCACACCCACAGGGAAGGCTCTGGGCCTGGGGCTCCCTGACTGTGTCCTCCGACCTCAGCACAACCCACACTGCCTGGTCTCTCCCCTTCTCGCCCTGGGGGCAGTAGGGCAGGCTCAGCCACAGTGCTTTCTTGCTTCTGGCATCCTGCAGACTCATCCAGGGGCCTCTCAGGGTGTGGGACGTAGGGCTCCCAGACCGAGTTGCTCTGGCCTGCCCAACCCTGTGTGCAGCTCAGATCCAGTTCCCTAGAGCTGGAGGCCACAGCCTCACCTACTCAGAAGCCATCGATGGCTCCTGCTACTTGTGGGACACCACACCGCACCCACGTGGCCTCCTCCTGGACTGGCCTACCCTACTCCCCTGTACTGTTTTTCCTCGCCTTTCAAGGCTGGATGCACCTGGGTTTAAATTTCTGTTCTTGCCCAGAACTCTGGGAGGCTGAGGCAGTGGGACTCCAAGTTTGAGCTCAGCCTGGGAAACTTAGCAAATTAGTGATATCTTATGTCAAAATTAAAAGTCATTTTGAAAAAAGAATGGGGAGCCCATCAGATAGAGCAGCAGATTAAAGCACCTGCTTTAGGCAGATGCAGGGACTGGGATTCGATCCCTAGCGTGCCATGCAGGCCCTGCCTCTGGGGCATGTTGAGACGGTGATTGAGATTGGGCATGGTGGCACATGCCTGTAATCCCAGCGCTTGGGAGGCTGAACACAGGAGAATCGCTGAGTTTGATCTGTGTAGTGAGACCCCATAGACCCTATACTAAATACATTTAAAAAAGAAAAAAGAATGGGGATGTAGCTCAACATGAAGGCCCTGAGTTCAATTCCCAGTCCTGCCAAAAAAGAAGACACCTGACCCTGTCCGCCCTTGTCCCCGGAGCTCAGTGCTCATTTCCCAGGAGTTTGTTCATGGGATGCGGCTTGTGCCAATCTAACAGCTGTGAGGTTCTAACAACCCGCAGGGAGAGGCAGGGCCCCAGGCATCCTGTCGCCGGACCACCTGACCCACTGCCTGCTCATGAGGAGCAGCCCCTCAGGGACATCTGGGGTACTCGCAGGTGTGACCTCGCAGGTGGTTCCATGAAAACTGCTAAGCTTTGGCCCTCAGAGAAGACTAAAATAGGAGGCTGCGGGGAACTCGCTGCAGCTCCAGTTTTCCAGAGATGATTGCGACCCAAATGTGTGCCGCAGGGAGGGTCCTGGAGGCCCCACTGGGGTTCTGGTCAGCAAGGCCGTCCGGGGCCTTGGACCTCACCTCCTGCTTCATGCACATGCGTGCACACACACACACACACACACACACACACACACACGGCCACCTGCACACAGGGGCTTTTCCCTGCAGCCACAGAACTCAAGTGGGCCCCCAAAGGTCCAGCAGGAGCCCAGGGTGAGTGGCCCTGCACAAGTAGTCAAGATCAAGGATAGTGTGGCCTCAGGTGCGCCCAGACTGCTGGCCGGCGAAGGGTCCCTGCTCCTGGGACAAGTCCTGGTGGAGCCCTGGCCCCAGCACCCAGCTGGATCCATTGCACAGAAGGATGAGAGCTCTGCCTTGGGAACCTGCAAGTAGAGATGCTAAGGTGGCACAGCGTGGGCCAGGAGGGGCCCCAGCGTGGTACAGGAGCTTCCAGGAGCCACAAGTGTTTGGCACGGCTGGAGTCGGATGGGGTCACGAGGCGCTGGCACCAGCTGGCTTGTGCCCCCAGCCGGGTGGGCTCCTGGCACCAAGCCCTTCCTCCTGGAGCTCCTGCCTATGGGAATGCAGCCCAGGAGCCTCCCTCGCTCCTATCTAACAGTTTGCTTTCCGGGCACCTTCACCAGTGCTGAGCTGCATCCTCAGAGGAGCTTTCAGGGTGTCACACTGACATTTCAACTTCTCCACGCTGCTTGTCATCTCCACGTTTTATGTCCCCGCAGCGCGGAAAAGGGTGCTGTCTGGCCAGCCTCAGAGCCCCGCGAGTGGCTCTGGCCTTTTCTGGGGAACATTTGAAAGGTTCTTGGCAAGGCCTGTGCACATGCTGTGCCGTGCTGGGCCTGTTGGGTGTGCTCCAGGGCCAGGCGGGAGCTCTATACAGCGGGGGCTGACAAGCCAGCAGGAGCGACCACCCCAGGACTGTGACTTTGTCCCAGCAAGGAAGTGCCACTACCTGGTGCTGGAGGAGCCACCTTTGAGCCCCAGCTGCACCCCAGTAACCTGCTCCGCCAGGGCCCCCCAAGCTTCTGCCTGACCTCTGCAGAGTAGGATGGTGAACACCAGCTCCAGGGGCCAGGGCCCTGTGAAGTGGCCTTGCTTGGCAGGATGACAGGAGCGAGTTGTCTTGTCATTGTAACAGCAGAAGCTGCAGGAGGAGCCTGAGTCCCTGATCACCAGCCCAGGCTCACCTGGGACCCGTTCAGAAGAAGCTGCTCACACTCCTGCTGGACCAGCTGGGAGGGACATAGCCTCGCCCCGAGGACCCCGAGTCATGCGTGAGGGGAAGAGACAGGGACACGGGCCCTGCCGTGACTTCCCCAGGACGTCTGGGGATGTGTGAAACCCTTCAAGTTCACCTGTAAAAGAGAAGAGATAGCTGGGACTTCGTGGGAGGGTTATGGGGCACAGAGTGGAGCTCGGGCTCAGTTCTTGTGTTTCGTTTTGTGGTTCTTTGCCTTTTTGACGCAGGCTTCCCTGGCAGTTCAGGCTGGCCTTGAACTCACTCTGCCTTGAATTCATGGCGATTGTCTTGCCTCGGCTTCACCCACACTGAGATTACAGGCAAGTGCCACCACATCCAACTGTGTGCTTTTTTAAAAATGCCTTCTACCCGTGTGATTTCTTCCTCTAATAAATTTTTTTGTTAACGAGAAGCTTCTCTTACATTTCTCAGACAAATCCCATTGGACCTCAGTGCATCGTGAGTAGCTATGCAACTGGACTTGTATTTACTTGGATTTTTTACATCTGCGTATGTAAATGGGATGGATCTGTCCGTCTAGTTTGCAGATGAAATTTTGCAAAATTATTTGGGTAGTTTTGGGTCTTCTGCATACCTTAGAAGAATTCCGCCATACGCACGTATGCGTATGATCTGCTCAAGTGTTCTGCACGAGACCACGAGGCTTGCAACCTCCTCTTGAAATACTAATATGAAAGCATCAATGTGTTCTCTGATTAATGAACAGTTTTATATTTTGATGACCTGTAGTGTTCCAGATAATTGCGTTCTGTTGAGATTTTCAAAGCATTGACCTAATTGTATGTGAAGTATACGTGCACATATGTATATAATTCTTTCTGTAAGGCGAGTGTCAACAGCCGTGTTCTCCTCATGGTGTTATCCATGTCGCGTAGCTTCTCATTTAGCCAGTCACCAGACTGTTGCTGTACTTGTTCTGCTGTCCAACCGCACACCAGCCCGAAGGAGTGGGGTCTCGTGTGGTGCGGGCATGGACACTGGGGCCTTTCCTTTTCAAATCTGATTTCTACCTCATTGAGTTTGGCTTCTTCTTATTCATGCTATCGAGGGCCCTCTGTTCTTCTCCTGTAATTTATGGGAGGAGCGCTTCAAGGACGTGCATTTTGGCTTCCTTTTTAATGAGCAGAACACTGAATCCTCAGATGCAGCTTTGTTCTCACCAGGTACGCTGCTTTTATTTTTGTTACTTTCCAAAACTCCTGTGCGTTTTGGTTTCTCCCTTGCTGTTCCAAAGCTAAGGAGACTTTTCAGTGCAGTGACGTGTTGGCTTTCTTTGAATCAGAAAACATGATCTGTGAGGTTTACATCTGGGGACGAATGAGCTCCTGTGGCCAGACCCGGGCTGGGTGGCAGCGCATGGATGCCTAAGGGTAAGGCTCACACCTGCTCGACATTGCCAGGAGACCATCACAGGTCACGTCTGGCGACATCATTAGGGCCCCAACCCTGTGTTCTGCCAATCTTTTATCACTTTAAAGCGGGGTGCACAAACCCCCTCGTGCTGAGTTCTGAGTGCACCCAGCACCTCCGATACTCTTCCCGATGAAGGTGGAGGCCACGCCAGGCACGTGCTGCGGATGGCACTTCTATTCCACGCTGACCTTTCCCTTTTGCCCAGAGTCTACTTAACATATATTGAACTCCTCATTGCTTTTTCATCGGATTGGTCTAATAACTATGCCTTGCTCCTGTGTATGAAGGATGCACACACACACACACACACACACACACACACACACACACACACACTGGCCCTGTCTCCCTGCTTCCTGCCTGTTTTCTTCCTCAGAACCTTCTCCCCACCCCCAAGGGCCTCCTGGCCACCACCCCACTCACTGCAACCTCTCTGCTACCTCCAGAAAATATTGCTTCATCTCAGCTCTGGATTATCTCTGGGTTTTAGCCACAAGACCCCCTCCTCCAGGAAGTCTTCCTTGATTTTTCTTTCCTCCCAATTCCCCGGCATTTCCTCTGACCTTTACTGAAGCACTTACTACTTTGAAGGATAATGATTTTTTTCTTGTTCTTTGTTTTGTTAAATACAGGGTCTCACTGTGTATTTGAGGCTGGCCTTGAACTCAGAGATGCTCCTGCTTCAGCTTTCCAAGTGCTGGGACTACAGGCATGAGCTATCTTTCCTGGTTTGGAGGATAATGATCTTAATATGCAGTTTTCTAATGACCAATATGCTTTCCAAATTAAAGCTCAGTATGTGGGCTTCAGCGATGATAAGTGTGCTCGAGGGGGCCTTAAGACCATCAAGGTCAGTCAGAAATGCATGGACGTAGCCGGGCATGGCACATGCCTATAATCCCAGCTCTCAGGGGGCTGAAGCAGCCTGAACTCGATGGAGGAGCTGTCCCCAGAGTCTCCAGACAGGGATGGAGAGGATGCAGGGGACAACAGCCAGAGCCACCTGTGTGGACAGCCTTTCGAGCTTTCTGAGCCCCTCTTGACTCCTTAGAACCAGCCGGCCAGTACCACACTTCACCACAGCGAGCTGCAGGCTCTGGGGGGCAGCTTCAGGCCCGCCTGTCTGCAGGGCTGCTGGCTGCGTCGGGTTAGTGCAGGAAGCAGCGTCAGGCAGTGACCTGGGCACGGCTTCAGGAGCACCCAGGCCTCTTGAGCTCCATCCTGCCCGGAACTTGGTCAGCGCCAGGTACACGTTTTCCCCACCCATTTTCTTCTCCTTGGAAAAGCAGATGGGATTAACAGATTGAAACTGTTGTCTCCTGTTCTTAAGCAAGGTACACAGGATCTGTGTGTCCCTCCCAGGAGACAGGCTCCGTAGCTCCTGGGGTCTGCACACACTCTCGGAGCCATGCTCAGCTTAGAAATCATCTTGCTTGGCGCATCGGATAGGATCATGTTCAACCATGTGTGACTGAAAGCCCAAAATAGCTGTGACTCAAACATAAGAGAAATGTCTTTCTCTTTCACACTAAAGAGATCTGAAAGAAGGACGTATAGAATTGATAAGAGGGACAGAGGCCCATTCAGAACCTGGGCCCTTTCTAGCTTTTGGGGCCATCACTGCTAATGTGTGACACTCACAACCTTAAATAGCTGCCAGAGTTCCAGCCATTGCACTCAGCCTCCAGGTCTAGGCTCCAGAGAGTAAACGAGAGGAAAATGCACCTACATTTTTACCCCTGAGTACTGGGAATTGACCTCAGGGCCTTTGCATTGAGCTACATTTTTATTTTGAGACAGGGTCTCACTCGCTAAGCTATAAGTTGTCCAGACAAAGCTCAACCTTTCATATTTCTTGCCTCAGCCTATAAGATGCAACTACATCTTATATATGACCTCTCTGAAGTGCCATAAAACATTCTCGTTTATACTTCTTGGCAGGAAGTTATCCGCCCTATTGCAGAAGTGCATGTTTGCATCACTCGTGAGCTGCAAGTCAAGATGCTGAGATGGCCCACAGTGAGGTCCCCTGGAGAGAGGAGACTCCAGGGGCTTGTGAAGGGGGAAGGCGGGAGGATCAGCAGACCCTATCAGGTGACCTCAGTCTCTTGAAGGGCCTTCTTTGGGGACCCCGCCTGAGTCAGTCACCCTGTACAAGATGATGGCAAAAGCTGAGCCAAGGTCCCCAGAACCCATGAAGACCCCCAGGCTCCAAGGGCCGAGCCGGAGTCAGCTCCACAGTGCCCAGGGCTGAGCCCTCCTGGGCTGGTGCCCTCAACCGGTGACCAGCAGAGACATTCAAGAAGGAAAAAGAGCCCCAGGGCCGGGGAGGAGGGCTCAGCTTCAGACTCCGCACACACTGAGGAGCTGTGTGTGCTCTCCGGACCCTGAGCAGCTGGAACCCAAAGCCCCGGTGCAGAGGAAAGGGTGGACTCGGGCCCCATGAGAGCAGCCGTGAGCACCTTGATGCTGGCTCCCTGCAAAGGTGGGCGATGACCTGGCTGGCTTTGCTACTGCCGGTGGCCTGGCAATGGAAGGAGTTGGCATCAGGAAGGGCGGGGAGGGGGGAGGGAAGAGGGGGAAGAGAAGGGAGGAAGAAGGGGGAGGGCAGGGAGAGGAGGGGGAGGGGAGAAAGGAGGGGGAGGGAAGGAGTAGGGAGGAGGGAGAGAGGAGAGGGGGAGAGAGAAAGGGGAAGGAGGAAGACGGAAAGAGGAAGGAAGCGGAAAGGCCGGGAGCAATCGGCAGAGCACACGCATGTGCCCACACAGCCTCCCTCTGCCCAGCAGACCGAGGCTAGGGAGGGGCTCAGCCCAGGCGTGGGCCTGCTGCCAGAAGTCCCCTGAATGGGAGTCACTCCTCAGGGCACTTCTGCAGGACCACGTGGGCCCAATTCCTCCGAGGAAGCAGGTCCCACCGCAGGCACCGAGGACTGTTGCACTCGAGGGTTGGCCGACACTGGGCCTGGCGCCGAGCTCAGCAGGCGGAGACACCACGGGAAGGCATCGTGGCCCAGGGCCCTCCTGGCACGGCGTCCTGGAGGCGTGCCAGGGTGAGCGCAGCAAGTCCGACTGTCCCGAAGAACGAGGGTGAGGGCCCAAGTCCTCCCTCCTGAGCCCTCCAGGGACCAGAGGCCCGCATGGGGGCTGGGGAAGCACCCAACCCTCCTAGGGGTCTGCGGCAGGTCAAGCTGGGGACCTAGGATACCTGGGTGGGGTCACGCCGGGGTCACAGCCCTGACGCTGGCTGGAGCTCGCTCACCAGCCACTTCACACCCGCTCAACTCAGCCTTGCCCATTAACCCAAGCGCCATCCCCCAGCTAGTGAGACCAGCTATGGGGCGCACCACGGGGTTTCTGGGTTTCACAGCATTGGGCGTTAGCATGTGGGACATCCGAGGACACCTGTGAACACACAGGGCAGGGCCCAGGATGGGAACCAATGAGGAGACAGGGCAGGCAGGGCTTGGGGACATGGGCTGGGCAGAGGCCCCGGGAGAGTCTGCGTGGAACCCACTGGGATCTGTGATGGGTGAGGGCCTATGTGTGGCTAAGCAGAGAATTCGTGGCTCCATGGGAGGCAGGGTCCAAGAGCTCTAGAAGGCAGGTCTCGTGGTAGCTCTGGTCAACCCGGGAGGCCATGTTCGGAGACCCAGGCTCCTGCATTCCAGGGGGGGCACAGGAGGGTGGGTGTCTGCCCCCAGAGGAAATCAGGGCTACAACGGTGAGCAGCATTTAGAAAATGTACTGAGATCAGGATAGCTGAGAGCACAAAAGGCAAGTTTCATTCTGTCTCTGACCTGAACCCCTCCGGCTCTCAGGCCACCCTTGCCCTCCCCTACTGTCCAGCCTGAGGTCAGCCTTGTGCGTGCAGCGAACTCCCATGCCAGGCTGCCTGGAAACACCAGGATGCCCTCCTGGTCAACAGATAGGCCGGGAACGATTCCGTACCTTGAGGGAAAGGCGGACACTCAGTGAGAGCCCTGTGCCCAGCACACGAGGCTCCATGGGCCTTGGTCACTCTGCGCACACCACCATGTCAGTGCCCATGAGCAATTACTCCTGGTGCTCACGCCTGTGACCCCAGCATGCCTGGAGGCTGGGGCAGGATGATCCAAACTTCAGACCCAGCCTGGACAACTTAGTAACTTAGCAAGATTCTGTCTCAAAATGAGAATGGGGGAGGGACGCTGGAGCTCAGTGCAATGGCCTTGGCTTCAAGCCCCAGCATGGGGCCAACCCAGAGAGAAAATCAGTTAGGACCTTCAAGTTGCACTTAGTAGACTTCCCAAGTGTATGGGTTCCTAGTGCGGAGGGGATGGATTAAGCCAAAGGGGAAGTGCTGACTTCTCTGTGACCTAAGCAGCTACTGGACCCTGGGACAGGACAGCAGGGACAGAGGCCACTTCTAACTGCCCCCTAAGGCACCCCACAAAGACCCCAAAGACTGTCACCAGCACCAATGACATCCTTGTCCATGAATGAGACTTCTAGATTGCACTGTTTACTGCAGTAATATAGGACTATAGCCCCAGCCAAAGTCACCTGCAATATGTACACACATACACATGCATATGTACACACACACATATGTACACACACACACATAGGTACACACATGCGCGCACACACACGAGGCTCAGTACCTGGACTCTTCTTACCCACACAAATAGCAGCCATGGGGCAGCCACAGCAAGGTCCCCCCCGCTCAGCCATGGGGCAGCCACAGCAAGGTCCCCCCCGCTCAGCCATGGGGCAGCCACAGCAAGGTCCCCCCCCCACCCCCCACCCCGCTCTAGCCTTCCAGCTGTGTGACCTCAGGATATCTCAGAGGCTGGAGGCAGAGGACAGAAGCACTCGGCCCCCTCTCTAGGAGGTTACAGACCCAGCTTCCTCTGAGCTGTCCAGGCCCTGGGCGGCCTGGACGGGGATGAATGAAGCAGACTCATTCATCGAGTTCCTCATCAACCACTCGCCGCCCTGCGAGGACAGCAGTGAGCCTGTGCCCAGGCTTCCTTCCACCTGCAGCGCGGGGTGCTACGGCAGGTGGGTTATATGACTCCCGGCCGGTAGGGCTCAATCAGGTGAAGGAGCCAAGACCAGCAATAAAGCCTATTTATTGTCAACGCTTTGGTCAGCAAACCTTTTCTGTCAGTATCCACAAAGCAAATATTTTTCAACTTCTCAGGTCCCATTGTCTCTGTCCCTGCTACTCAACTCTGCCACTGCAGTGTGACAGTGGCCACACGTGGTATATAGACACGTGGAAATGTGTTCCGATAAGACTGGCTTATTAAAACAGGCCACAGCTGGGTTCAACCCATGGCTTCGGTTTGTGAACCTTGGTTTAGGGTAAGATCGGCCACCGCCATAAACAAAGCTGACTATGCACAGGTAGATGTTTAGGTTTATGTAGGAGAAACTCCAAACTGGGCTGGGGTATAGCTCAGTGGCAGAGCACTTGCCTAGCTTGCATGAGGCCCTGGGTTCAATCCCCAGCACCACAAATAAGAAGGGAAGGAAAAAGGAAAAGAAGGACTTCCTAACAAGTGCCCTAAATCTTCTGATAGCGCCAAATCTAATTGGTTTTTTTTAAATTTTTTTATTTATTTGTGTGTGTGGGGGGGGGGCCAGCTCAGCCCACCAGGGGACGGGCTGGCTGGCATGTGGTGCTGGGGGATTGAACCGCGGTCCCTGTGCTTTGCTGAACTTGTTCTAAGTAGGTGCTTTAGACCACTGAGCCATCTCTCCAGCCCCCTAATTGGTTTTTTTAAATTGGAAACTGCAGTAAAGGTTTAAATTTTAGAAAATATTATAGTGAAACACACACTGCCCCTCACCCCCTCAAAGTCTCCCCCTAACTGTGAACACACTCCCGCGTCCTTGCCACTTTCTGAAGCAGCTCTGGAGTCTTCCTTTGTTAGCGTCATGGTAAGATATGATCAAAAATACAGTGAATGCAGGTGCCAAATGCCGTCCACCATAAAGGCAAGCTCATGGGAACACTGAGGTGTGGCCTTAGCCACTAGATCCAGCACCGTGTGACTTCTGGATCTTCCCCAAAGTCAAAATGACCACAGAAGGCAAGTGCTCTGAGCTGACTTAAGACATCAGGGTAGCTGTAACATGCACCCAAAGACCCACATAAAGGACGAATTCCAAAACTACTTCAGAAGATGCCCAGAACACGAGGAACAGTGTTTAAAGCAAGGCAGATGAATTACAGTGTCTTTTACTGTAACAGTTTTTAATTTAAACATTCACCATAATTTTATCATATCCAGTATATGTAGAATTTTTTCCTAAACATACACCTATGATAAAGTTTGACTTACAAATTATTAAGTTATAAACAATAGTGAATAAAAAATTGCACAATAAAATGTATTAAAGTTGGATGCCTGCTCTCTCTCTGTCTCTCTCTGTCTCTGTCTCTGTCTGTCTCTCTGTCTCCATCTCTCTGTGTCTCTATCTCTGCCTCTCTGTCTCCCTCTCTGTCTCTGTCTCTGTCTCTGTCTCTCTGTCTCTGTCTCTCTGTCTCTCTCTGTCTCTCTGTGTGTGTCTCTCTCTGTCTCTCTGTCTCCCTCTCTCTCTCTGTCTCTGTCTCTGTCTCTCTGTCTCTGTCTCTCTCTGTCTCTCTGTGTGTGTCTCTCTCTGTCTCGCTCTCTATCTCTCTCTCTGTCTCTGTCTCTGTCTCTCTGTCTCTGTCTCTCTGTCTCTCTCTGTCTCTCTGTGTGTGTCTCTCTCTGTCTCGTTCTCTGTCTCTCTCTGTGTCTCTGTCTCTGTCTCTGTCTTTCTCTCTCTGTCTCTCTCTCTCTCTCTTCCCCTCTTCCCCTCTCTCTGCCTAGGCATAGGATGCTTCCCTTCTTCTAGGGATGAGGTGCGATGACCTGGTGCCTGTGTGCTCAAGGAAGTGACATGGCATGTGGTGCAGTGTTAGGCTGCTGCTGGCCTGCTGACTATTTACAAGAGAGGCCCCTTGCTCAGGAGCGGCTGGGTGCATGCTGTGATGGTGTCAGAGGGGCAGCACGCATAGTGTGGACACACTGGGCAAACTGTTCCCTGTCCTGGCAGGTTGGAGTGGAGCCACCCAAGACTTGCTCCTACTGCTCAGAGCAGTGCACAATCTAAACTGTATTTTTACAATTCCCTATTTAATATTTTTGGTTGTGTCTTAGTTGCTTTCTCTTGCTAGGATGAGGTACTGACACCATAGGTTAAAAGACGAAAGGTTTGTTTAGCTCACAGTTTGTAGAGGTTTCAGTCCATTGTTGTCTGGCTTTAAGGCCGAGTGGCATGGCAGAGGGACCTTGCAGAAGAGAAACAGCCCATGGCAGGGAGGGCAGGAACAGCAGCAGCGCGGAGCTTCCCTCCCCTTTGAGACCTTCCAGGCTGCAAGCACGCCCAGGGTGGGGCTTCTATTATCCAGACCCAGAACCTTGGCAAACCGATGGGAGGACCAACTTGGTTACCACACACCCTTAATCCATATTCACACAGGCTAGCTCCAGCCACCTCTGAGATGCTCCACCTGTGACCACCTGAGGCTTTGGCCAGAAACAAGCTGTAGCAGTTAGGTAACTGAAATTTCAGAACGGGAAACTTGAAATAAAGGGGGGGGGGGGCTCCAGTCCCATGCATAATCATAGAGCACAGAAGAAATGTTTTAGTCTGGAAGGAACTGAGGCTGGAAATCAGTCACTGAAAGGTCCCAGACAAAAGGTGGCCAGCCCGCTACTCACAGAGAGCCAGAGCAGGCTGGGGCCAAGCTCTGGGGACCAGTGAGCAGCCCTGGGTGGGAAGGCTTCATTGCTGAAATAAGAAAGCCAGAGAAGAGATCGAATCCTGGATGTAGACCGTGGAAACATGGTTCCTGGGGCTGTCTAGAGGAGGATGCTGAGAAACTGCACGCAGAGAGCCAGAGTTCTTCCCAGTGTCTTTCCAAGAAGCTGCAGGGAGGCAGCACAAAGGGGCGGCTCTGAGTAGTGTTTGAGGTTGTCACCAGCTGAGTGCTGCAGGCAGGCCTCCTGGATGAGTGATTGCCTGAGGGCTGGGGAGCTTCGCAGAGACCAGAAAGCTGGGAGGAGCAGGCTTGGGAGTGGGAGAGGGTTTCTGGACATGCCCTGCTGCAGGTGTCTATGGTGAGCTTCAGGGACCTGCTGAGGGACGGTGCCTATGGGACATCCAGGTGATGGGAAGGTTCTGGGTAAGTATGCCCAGGGTGCCATGCTGGCCCAGAAACTGCTCTGCAGCCTGGGCCACCAGGCTTGGTGTGTCTGCCTGTCCCCCAGCCAACCCTTGCTCCTCAGAGCTGTCTGGAGAGAAGCCGGGCCCTGCACAGCGAGAGACTCTTCGCAATTTACACTGGAGAATACTGATTCCAAACAGGTGGACACCAAACGGGGAAGGCAGACAGGAGGAAGACCGCGATGCCCCCGCGCCCACCAAGGGCTGCGCACCCGTGAGACCAGATGCCACTGCGCAAAACACGTGAAGAATTTCATAATTCATCCTGCAGACAAGAAGAGCCTGTGAGGGTCAGGGCAGGCAGCGGGAGGCTCAGGTCAGACAGGAGCTCTCAGGCACAGGGTGTGGAAGGCGGCTGCCTGTTTCCAATTGAAAACAGGCAGTGGGGTGCACAGGCCACACTATGCCTGCTCAGCAAGCAAGAGCCTGCCACAGAAAAGCACTGACATCGGCACCCACAGGTGCCTACTTTGGGCTCAGGGACCCAGCCACCCTCAACGCCCAATGCATGAGGGCTAGAGTCCCAGGGTCAGAACACAGGCACAGAGCACTCAGCCTGCTGGCCAGGCCTACACTCATCCTCACCTCCCCAGCACAGGGCTGCTCCCTGTGCCCCAGAGAAAAAGAGGAACCGGTCCACCCCAGCTGCACACTGTGGAACCTGTCCGAGGGTTGAGGGATCCAGTATCTCTATGGTGCTGAGGATGGGGGAGTGGAGGAGAAGGAAATACAATGGAGAGGTGCTGTGTGTGCACACCGCGGAGAGCACCGTTCTGTGCTGCAAATGTGTGCTACTAAAAATGAAATGAATAAAACGCAAAGACAGTGGGGGTCTGCAAGGCCAGGTTGGCGCAGGCTGGCCGGACTGCCCCAGGACTCACACCACAGTCCTGAGAGGGGCAAGGTCTTGGGCACAGCTCTGTCACTTAGTCCTCCAGAAACACCCACCCTGCCATGCACTGTGGTCACAGCATGGCCATGTGCCCCATAAACACAAGGTGTCTGGGCTTGATTGGCCCAGGACACCCAAGGAAGAGCAGGGGGCATGGGATGGAAATCCCAGGCAGCCCAGATCAGTCCTTTGAAAGGGCTGTGCTTGTAGTCCCCGGCCCATCCCTGCATAACCTCACCCACCCTGCCTGGGGACACAGCGACCTCTGTGGAGGCTTCTCTGCAGCAGGTGACAGCCAACAGAGACCTCTGGGGGAAGAGGCTTGAAGATGCTCCTGCTCTGAAAACTGGGCACAGCAGGGTCTCTGCCATCAAGTCCCCAAAGACAAAAATGAAGAGTGCCAGTGGCCAGCAGGCCAGAGAGAGGGACAAGCCAATGGGTGCCTCTGGTGGTGAACCCCAGCTTCCACCATGGACCTGGTGCATGACAGGCCCCTGACAAGCACGTGTGGTCGGGCATGGAGGAAGAGAGCAGAGCACAGGTGGGGAGGAAGAAAGGAGGGACCCAGGCAAGGCCTTCAGTGGGACGGAGCCCAGGCCCCATCGGGCGCTCCGGGGAGGCCTGCCTCAGTGGTCCTCGGTGAGAAATCCCCCTGCCCATGCTCTCTGTGGAGCCTGGAGCCCTGGGACAGGGGTCCTCACAGGACTTTAAGACCTGGTGCCTGGCCAGCCTGGGCCTGCCCAGATACAGAGGCCCCAGGTGCTAGGGGCCACTCGCTGAGTACACAAGAGAGGGTAGGCAGGCTCTCGGGATCTTTGGGGCTGGGTTGTGCGCGAGTGGGGCAGGCTGCATGGTGGCAGATGGAGGCGAAGCTTCCTCCCCCACTGCCCCCACAGGCCACCTCCTCCCGTCCCGAGTGGCTGGCCAAGCCAGGAGACCAGCAGCGTCCTGACTGCCGGGAGCAGTGACTCAGCTGCCATCTGTTATCTAATGAGAAGATGACAAGCCAATTGGCGCCTTTCCCCCCGCTTTAATATGGCAAATCGAAAAATGTGACTTTCTTGATCTCTCTTTTAATGATTCTGACTTTCCCCCATCTTCCTTCCTTTGATTCTGCTGTAGATAAAGCTGTCACTTGCCCAGCACTCCTTGCTGGAGAGTCTGTTGGTTTTGTTTTAAGGGTTTGGGTTCTTTGCTGATGAGGGGGAGCGCTGATTCTGCCAGGGTCATGCTCTTGCCCAGCTCTGGCAGGCAAAGGGTCAGCTAGAGACCAGAGTTTATTCCGTGAATGGCAAAGAAATAGGGTCCTGGGGAATCCCCCAAATTCTAGCCCTCTTCAAACAACAAGCTACAGTGGCAAGTGACCAGCTGCCCTTACACAACAGCAAAGCCTGTCCAGCCCTAGCCCTTGGGCTCTTGGAGGCCTGGCGGGTGTCTGAAGTCCCAAGGCAGGGCACTGCCACTTGGGGTTCTGCCAGGCAGATTTCTAGTGGTTTGGAAGTCATGATGACCTTGGAAAGGGCCCTGCCTCGCCTCACAGGCTTGTGCAGCCTTGGTGCAGGGCTGGCTCCTCCAGCAGGCCCGTGGCCGGGCAGGGGGGATAGAGGCCACTTGCGCCCCACACCCTAAAGAATAAATACATCCGGGCCTGGAGGTGCCAAGCCGCTGCCTGGGCAAGAGGCCCAGAGGTGCAGGCCACACACGCCCCATGGGGACCACCCCTTCTGCAGTGGGATGAGGAACTGTGGCGTAGCTCAGCCAGTCAGTGTCCAGCCCTGTGACCTGGAGGACCCCGGAGCCACGCTGGAGTTAGAGTCCAGGACACAGACTCCCAGTCTTCTGGGCTTTCTTTTCTCAAAGCTTCAAGCACAGGGGCGACTGAGCGTGGCAAGAAGAACGCAAGCATAAGAGCAGAACAAACCTGAGTCTGAGTCCGCTATTAGCATGGGGGCCGGGCCTGTGGGACTCGGTTTCCCTACCTTTTGAGTAGATCAGAGAAGCCCTAAGCAAATGGGAAGAGTGGGAGCTGGCGCGTCTCCGCGGCTGCCTGCTTCTCCCGGCGGTGACAGTGCACCTGAGTGCCCTGTGCTGCACTTCACCCTGAGCGGGCCACCGCCCCCTTCCCTGCCCGGACAGAGGGCCTGGGGGCTGCGACTGGCCACGTGCGCTACCTCGGGCCACAGCCGCGCTCACGTGACCGCCGGCAGGGGACGGATGCGGCTAAGCACAGATGGCTACTTTGTTGTTGTGCTTTGAACTGACAGCTGCTGGTATAAAAATAAATTAAATTAAATTTCACATAAGTCAGACTTTTTTGTATTTTTTAAAAATGATCTAAGTTTCTGTGTTGTTGTCGTTAAATTGTTTTCTTTCTTTTTAACATACGGAGGCAGAGAGAACTCCAGGGCAGTAGAAACAAGAATTACAAGGACAGCTCAGCTTCGACCCCAGGATTTAGGGGGCATTCTGTCATTGCCTCCTGCGTGCCTGCACCCCTCCACGTCTGGACACCTTGGATGTGAAGGCCTGGAGGGCGCGGCCCTGCGCATGGCACACACACACCACCCCCTGCCATGCAGCTGGGCAAGGGCTTCTCCTCTGTGCCCCATCCTGGTCTGCAGACAGCGGCAGGCTGGGATGCTGTCCAGGCCTGGTCCAGGCCGTCCTCACACTGTGTGACCTTCATCCCTCCTCAGTGCAAGGATTGTCTTGAACATTAAAGGCAAGGCTGCAGGACAGGAAGTCCCAGTCCTGCCTGCTAGCAAAACACCACCCCACCTACCCACCTCCCTCCCTCCCCACTCTCGCCCACTTACTGGGCCTCTCCCTGGCTGGGCCCTGGGCACCATCATTTGCATGCAGAGAAGGAGGAGGAGGCCTACGAGGGTGTGGGTGGGCAGCTAGGATCTGTCCGCCACAAGCCTGCTGTTCCTAGAAACTCCTTCAGTCCATCCTTCCACCTGTTGTTCCTTCCTTCCTTCCTTCTTCTCTTCCTTCCTTCTTTGCTTCCTTCCACAAGGCTGCACTGGGGCAGCCTGCTCTTTGCGGTTCCCTCTGGCCACTGTCCCCCATGAACATCGACCCAGGTAGGTCACTCCCTGTGCATGACATGTCTCTTGCCACATGAAAGCAGACAGTCCAGAGATAGGAAGTGTGGCCAGTCAGCAAAGGGGATGGAGGGCATAGAGACTGTTTCCCTTTTTCCTGCAGCCCCCGGAGTCTGAGTCTGCCCACCACAACTCAGCCGCTCACCTGGGCATGGCCTCCATCTTTGCTGATGCTGATTTCTAGCTGTCACTGTGACCGAACTGCTCTGTGAGTCACTCAATGACCAGTGGAGGAGAGGGTGCCCACTCCTACCACAGTGGCAAGAGGAGGAGGAAGGGGAGGAAGGCAGCAGAGTAGGCTCTGGATGCTCCAGAGAGGGACGCCATTCTTTGGGGGATAGCCAGGCTGCTTGGACCTGAGGCAGAGGGGTGGAAGGCTGGCCCTGCAGGTGTGGGAGGGGCTCCATGCAGAAGGAGCCATGCGAGCTGGGGAGGAAGGGGAGCTGGAAGAGCAGTCCCTAAGCCCCGGGACAGGACAGCAGGGAGAGAGGCTCAGCAACAGCCAGGTGGACCACCAGAGCTTAGTGCCACTTGGGGAGAAGGGTGTAGCCATGGTCATTGATGGCCACAGTGCCCACGGCCACTGGTCTTCCTCCTGGGCCCACTGGCTGGGCTGAACCTCAGGATCCACAAGATGACTCTGCACAGCCCATCACTGCTGGTTCTAGACCAGGGGAAGGGGCAGCAGGGAGACCTGTCAGAAGGCCACAGTGCTAAGCTGAGAGCAACAGCTCAGTTCAGAGGCCAAGTAGGAGGAGAGGAAGCACCCCCTGCACAGGCCACCGTGCCGAGCCTGTCCCCAGGTTGTGCTGGAGCCCAAGACCCACGAGGAGACCTCTCCCAGCCTTCCCATCTGAGGGTCCCAGGGCCACCCGGCCGATGTGGGCTCACTCGCTCACACAGCACCCTGAGGTTGGGAATGAGCAAATTTCCAAGCAGCCAAGTCCACCCACCCCTGGAGACACCTTGACAGGAAACTAAAGGTGGTTTCTAAGCCACAGAGTGCCACACACACACACCAGGTTCCATGTCTGGTGAGTGCTGCTTCCTGGTTTGCTATGGTCTGCATGTGGTTGACGGGACAGAGCAGCTCTGGGCTTCCGCTGGGTGCTCACCCAGTCCTGAGAGCTCAGACCCGCTACCCCCACCCTCACAGCATGGCCTTGGGGCTCAGCTCTACATACATGGATTTGGGGGTACAGATGTCCAGTTCACATCAGCACCCATGAAACAGGCAGGCGCCAAGAGCCGTAGCTGTGAAGTCTATCTTCCAAGCGGGTGGTCCCCCACCCAAATTCCATTTTTCCAATGCCGTGTGACACTGACTCCTTCTCTCCCTTGTACAGGCTTCAAGGATCATCAGGAACGCCCCATCTGCAGGAAACTTTGAGGCTGGGCAAAGGGGACCACCAGGACTCCTGGGCCCCAAGGGTAAGAAGTGGTATGCAGGCTGGGAAGCCACTGGAGAGAAGAACAGACCCAGCCAATCCCAAAGGAGTGCCAGGGCAACAGGATCCTTGGGTGACTGTGGGACAGAGTCGCTAAGACCCAGACCCATGGCCCAGACTGAGGAGGTTTGCTCTCTGCCAGGCTTAGCCCAGGAAAGAAGAGTGAGGGCCTCCTGCCCGTTCAGCACCTGTGTCCCCCCACCAGGCGATGAGTATGGAGTATGCTCCCCAGGGCCACCCCCAGGAGGATGGAGGGATCTGAACAGACTCCACCCAGCCACACCAAGGAGCAGGATGAGCCAGAGCCCTTCCAGAGGACCAGAACTCCAGGCTCAGTCACCCAAGACGGCCAGGACAGCAGGACAGTGACAAGACATGACTGTGTAGCAGCTCCTACTAGTTTTACCCTAAGCAGGAAGCAGTAGCTGCTCTTCTTGAAGATGAAAGACCTACTCTGCACCCCACCCCCCGATCTGTTCCTGCAAGGTGGCCCCCAGAGTGCAGGTGACAACTCACAGCCTGGACAGTGTCCCACCCTCCCCCACACTCCACGCCTTCTTCCAAGTTCTACCTGCAGGGGACTCTAGAGAGCACTGAGAGTAGGAGAGGTAGGACTGGGATCCCTGCCTGCCCCCCACGACATAATGACCAAGTGGCTTCCCAGCACTCACTCCACATGGGTGTCTCCTGACAGCTCCACCCAGCGGGCCCCTGATGGTCCCACACTGGCCAACGCAGCACTCTCATGAGCTTGCTGAGCACTTGAAAGGCAGTGATGCTCGGGAGGAACTGAAAATCATCTAAATTTGAATTTTATTTAACTTTAATTAGTTTTCATTTAATAACTACATGTGGCTGATAGCTACCACGCTGGCAGGAAGCTTCAAATTCTAAGCCTTCTTTTCTCAGCCGTAAACTATGAATCCCACCTCTCAGAGAATAAATAATAACGAGGGTAAAATAACAGTAATAATAATGACTGGACATAGGGGAACTTCATAAGCAAGCACCTGGCCAGGAAGTGCACAGGACTCTGTGAAGCAAACTCCTTTCAGTGATCCAGTCCTGGTGACAGCCCAGACCCTGGCCTGGAGTCTTCAGGCACCGAGGGGTGGGGGACAGCAGGCTCTGTGACCGTGGACCCACAGCGCAGCAGGAAAAACAGAGCTGAAGACATGATCGCCCCAACGAGCATCCTTGCTGTGACCCAGGGGAAGGACAGCAGCCTGCCAGCTGTGTGGCAGCGCCCCAGCTCCCGGCTGGCAAGGCGCAGCAGCACAGGTGACTCCAGGCAGACTGCGTAACAGGCCCTTTTCCTGCCCAGGTACATCAGCGGTAGCCCAGAGGCTCCAGATGAGGCGCTGCCTAGGCCCACCTTGGGGGCCACTCCTTGGGGAGAACCCCGCTCCTGCCTCCAATCCGTTGCTCCGCAGCCCTGGGCCCAGCACGCCTTCTCCACTGAGAACTGATTCAGGTGTCCAGCTGCTTGCAGGTGAGTGCTTTTATTTTCTCATCAAGAATACAGGGGGGAGCAGGGAGTGCTGTGACCCTGGAAGGAGCTGGAGCCTTGGGCTCGACTCTCAGCCCCACAGGCTCTTGAACCCCGGCTGAGCATGCATTTGCCTCTCTTGACCTCCATTTCTTAGTCCAAAAAAAGAGGAAGCTGAGAAAGAATGCTTTCTGGTCTGTAATAGCAATGTCTCCCTAGTTCTGAAAGAAATCATTAAAGCAGCAAGGATGGTGACAATGATACACAGCTGTAGCGGCCACAGCTCAGGACCAGTTTGATAGCCTACATCACCACATGTACATTTTAGTCCCCATCGGCGTGAGGAAATTTGGACCTTTCTTCCCCAGGGGCTGAGCCCAAGCCCAGGGATGGAGGGCTGTGCCCACCTGTGACAGGGCAGTGCCTGGAATCCCAAATCTCAGACCCTTCTCGGATTGCATCACAGCGGAGGACAGAAGGGTCTTCTCACCTCCCTAAGACACTGCCTATGAACATCATTCGAGCCGAGCTCCCACCTCTGAATAGCTCACCATGGGGAGTCAAGTGAGTCGCAGGGCATACTGCATTCCAACTCCAGCACATGAGTGGGGGGACAGCTGGCTTAGAGAGCAGGAGGAGGCTCCTGTTGCTTTTGACAGGGTCCTCGTTGGTCTGGGCAGGGCCTCTGGTAGGGAAGGAAGCACTGGGCAAGACAGACAGATGGAGCTGAACTGCACCTACATGGCAGCCTTGACCAGGGTACCTTGGCTCTCTAAGCCTGCTCCCCACCCCTTGAAAATGGGAGTGATAACTGCCCGTCCCACTAGGGGGACAGCAGAGGCCCAGCTGACCCAGTGAAGAAGCGCTGCACACAGCTCAGAGTGCACGATGGTGCACAGCCAGGAACAGCCTCAGCAACCAAGGTCCCACGTGTCCAGGTCCACTGAGGGCTCAGAGTCCTCAGCAGGACAGGGCCACCCTGTTGCCAAAAGATCAGGCCCTCGGGGAGGGAGTCATGGGTGGGGATCAAGGCCTCCCCAGGGGGCCAGGACCCCAGCCACGTGGCCATGAGAAGCTGGCGGCTGCCCATCCCAGTAGCGCCAAGCAAAGAAGATTTCAAGTAAATGAAAAACAAGCATGTGTGTTTCTCTTTGGCCCATCTGTGTCAGTTTCTCGAAGCACCAGCTCTTGGAGTGGGGTAGGGGGGACACAGGCAGAAGCAGAGCGGCTCTTGGAGAAGCTGGAAAAATTAGCAATTAGGAGGGAAAATTGCAACAAGAAAATGAGCCTTAATAAGGCAAACACAGCACTGCTGCGGCTTCTTTCTTGTTCTCTCACCACAAACAAGTGGTGACTTCATGTCTGGGTTTCTCTGCTTCCCTGCAGCAGAGCCAACTGGGAAAGAGCTAGAGGAAAATGTCTCCATTGTCCCTAGACTGTGTCCCTGGTATCGGGGAAAGAGAAGACCCATGTAGCAGGGACGAGCAGCAGGCTCCCATCAGCCACCATCGGTGGCCACGGCTGCTGGCCCCACACACACCACTCACACGCTTCATTAGGCAGGGTATGCCAGGCTGCGCTGCAGCGACAAGCCCAAACCTCGGTGGCTTCACACCACCAAAATGCATTTCTGGTTCACACTATGTATTCAGCCCAGGTTGGCAGAGGAGCTCAGCTCCCCCAACATCCTTGGAAGACCCAAAGGAGCCAAAGAGCCCACGTGGATCCAAGACTCCACAGTTGTCCCCATGGGGGTAGTGGGGACACAGCAAGTCTCTCACTGTCTTCTAAAACTCTCACTCAGAACAACACGCATTCCTTTGGCCCATGTTTCATTTACCAAAGAAGTCACAGGCCACCCTTCACCTCAAGGTGGCAGGGATCCGGGTTCCACATGTACACCTAGGAAAAGCGTGGAAATCATGTGGCTGGTCCTACTGACCTCCACACCACTGTCATGCAGGACCCCTCTCTGAAGTAGACAGGAGATGGCTCAGTAGAATAAGCCCTTCCCTGGCAAGCTCAAGGGCCTGAGTTCAATCCCCGGTTCTGGAAAAAAAAACACCTTTGAGAAATAGACTAGTAAATGAAGTAGACAGGTAGCAGTGATCAGTGAAGCCTCAATCACGTACACATACAACAGTTAAACTCGATTTCCTTTGATTCACTTGACACCCAGTGAAATTCTTTGTGGGCTAGCACTGTGCTAGGCACTTGGGGTGCTGGCTCAAGGGAGCTCACAGACAAATGAAAAAGCAAGAGAATAAACCAAAAATGTCTGAACACTAAGGAAAAAAAGTAACAGCCCTGTGAGACAAGCTCGCTGCGTGAGTGAGCGCACGTGCAAGCACACGTTGTCCAGCATCACCTTACAAGAACCAACTGGAAGGCCGGACAGGCAGTGCGGAGGGTGGGGGACAAAGAGGCTGGAGTCTGAAGGCCCACAGCAGGTCCCAGGTGCATCATTTTCTGAAGCTGTGGTCTTGGGGAGTTATTAGCCTCTCGGGTCTCAGTTTCCTCGTCTTTGTAAAGGGAATGAGGGACCTTACTACTGAGGGCTCGGCCTCCCTTTAGATATGGTTTCCATAAGACGCCAGCATCGGCACACGCCCGTAAACAAGTGGCCAACCACTGCAACCTGAGCAGGTGAAAGGGCGGGGCCTTGAGTTCACTCCCAAGCTGGGGAAACCCAGGCTTTGCCTTTCCAGCCTCTGAAGTGGAGGCTCAGGCCCCTGAGCTCCGATTTCCTGGGCCTAAGCGTAAAGGCCTTTGGGGGCAATCAGACAGAAGACCTCAAAACAGAAACATCCAACCCTCTGAGAAATATTCATGCTGGTCGGTATCTCTGGGTCTAACTTCAACCGGCTATCTGCAGAACTGCAGACTCCTCCTGAAATCTGTACTCAGCTAGCTGTCCCTGCACAGCTTTAGGTCACCAGGAAACCCTGATCTTGGTCCTGGTCCAGCGACCTCCTGAGTTCTCAAGTGAGAACATGACACGACCCGGAAATTCAGTTCCTGGACACTGGCCCAATACCAGGATGCTGGGCAAAGCAGGGAGCTCCACTCACGCATGGAGGGGAGACACAGGCCATTGGGAAAGAAGGGAGAAGTCCTTGCAAGCCTGACCAACATCTTCCCTGAGTATTTTGAATCCCCCATGAGGGCTTCTGATAGGCTCAGGTTGTGCTGCTCCAGAATAGAATGGAGCATTTCTATTGGCAGAACCCACATCCACCTAGTGGATCTTTGGCTCCACCCACAAGCCCTGGTCCAATCAGCAGGAAGCCTGGGTGGGTGTGGCTTGTTAGGGGCGTGGCTCTGTCCTGCCCCGAGGTCTTGCCTCACCTACAGTGTCGCTTCCCCAGGCTGCCACCAGAGCTCACCTCGCAGCCATCCTGGAGTCACCTTTCCCCTCACCTGCACCAGAGGCCAGCGGGAGGGAAACTGCCACTGGCCCCGCTCGAAAACACGCGCTCGCTCTGAGAGGGACCCGTTCCCACTAGCTCGGGCATACCAGGGAAACACAACCAGCGCCGCATGCCTGGGACTCCAGGATGCCCGCCCGTGAGGGGCAGCAGGGTGAAGGGGCAGCAGAGGGCTGCGTGTGCCCACCGTACCTGCTGTGGCCGGCAGCCTCTGCCCAAGAAGCGAGTTGCCCCCGGCCCCCAGCCAGGCACGTCCTTCTGCCCAGGGGAGGCCAGGGCTGGAGAATCAGTTGGCTGCTGCAGGGCAGTTGGCGGAAGCTGAAGCTCTCCAGCTCTCCACGCGGAAATGGGAACGGTGTGCATCACGGGGGGTGGGGAGGATTCAGTTCGCAGCCAGGCTGGGCCCCCCTCACAGTTGCACAGATGCAGAGAATGGGAGAGGCGCTGGAGCTGAGCTGGCGCTGCTGTGGACACCAGCTTCCTGAGGTGACAGGGTGACGTCACCAGCCTGGTGGAGGAGGAGGGGACATGTGAGCAGCCCTGGGGCGATCTCGCTGCCTTCCGCTCTGCTGCAGCTGGGTTCTTGGTTATTATCACACACACGCACGCGCGCAAACACACGCCTTCCCACACCGGACACCCAGGATCCTTGAGCATTTTGTTGACTGCTCAGCATCTAGACAGGGGCCACATCCATACTATTCACTCAATAAATTCTGCACTTGTTGATTGGCTGAGAGAATATGGGATCTCAGCGTAAAGGAGGGAACTGCTAAGGAAGAGGCAGAAGAGCAGAGCTTGAGGGCAGACTCCACCACCAGCCTGCAGTGTGACTCGGGGCAATTTTAGCCTCTTTTTAAAATTCAACCTTTGTTTCTTTCTCAGAAAAATGTGGATAATTGGATTATTCTTTCTGGATCCTAATGGGGGCATCTTTGGCTAGGGAGCTCAGGCTACAGGCTGCTGGCAGGGTCAGCAGGGGCCACAGGCCGCCAGAATTCGTGCCACACACTAGTGACTCACAGCTGCAGGAAAGGCCTGCATGTGTTCAGCAAAGCCTGAAGACATTTTTAGCTGTTACCTTAGAACATCTGGGAACACAGGCCAGGCATCCTGGGAGGCACCCTGGGGTGCACGGGACTGCACTTCCCCCCAGCAAAGAACCGCCGGCTCCCAATGCAAAGGGGCTGAGGTGGAGGAAGCCTGGCTGGACCCAGGAGCACATTCGGAACCTCAGAGTCCCCCTCTGTGAAATGGGAGGAGACTGGAAGATCACACACAGGCAGACTCAGACTTAAACATAAGCTTTCTGAGCCTCCGAATACCAGAGTCCGAAGGGGACAGTGGGCAGGGGCAGGGCTCCTGGGGCAGGGGACACACACACAGAATCCCTCTACTGTGGGAGTCAGCTCATGAGGGAAAGAACCCTGGTTGGTGGGTTGGCAGCTCTGCTGGGTCTGCAAGGGTGGGAGCCAGGTGTTTAGGGAATCTGTCTGCAGCGAGAACCCATAGGAGGTGACAGCATCTAGGTTGTCACCCTGAGAGGTCACATGGCTGATGGCGGCACTGAGAGCAAGGGTGCCCAAGTTGTTCCTGGCTCTCCTACCAGAGTTCTGCATCCTGCAGGATGATCCTCCACATGAAAGGTCCTCACAGGCCTGTGCGTGGGGGCACGCATTGGTGTGTGGGGCTCCCGCTAGCAGGGACACAGCTGAGCCGTTTTGTCCAGAGTCTGCTTGGACAGAGTCCTGGTGCTCAATAATGCATTCCCCCAAATGAGGGCGTCCATCAGGTGGAGAGACAGCCCGCACCCCGCCTGGGTCAGGCCAGGACGCATCTGTCCGTGCTCGAGCTCGCTCCGCGCCCTGCTGCTTCCCCGGTCCATGGGGGCCTTTTGGGAGAGAACAGCGAGGCTTTTCCGCCCGGCAGCCTGAATATTCTATGGTCTTGAATAATGCAGGTGTCCCCCATGGAAGCAGCCTGATTGGGCCGCTGCGAACCTCAGAGAGCCCGGACTGCTCTGAATGAGAGAAGCAGATTCCAGCCAGGCTAAGAAGGGGGACTGCCAGACCAGGTCAGAAGGGGAGACTGTGAGGTCGGAGCCATGGAAGTTGGCAGGAAGAGAGGGGCTGGAGCTAGGCTGATCCAGACTGGGTCCTGGCCTGTGGCTCCTTAGATGTGTACCACACACAGCTCCCTTGATTTTGCTGGGCCTCCATTGGCACTTCTGTGAGCTGAAAATGTCTTGGAGCGTGAAAAGAGGCTGGATGGGGGGCGGGGTGTACCCCAGAAATTACAGTGTGCGCTACTGCTGTGTCCCATGTCCCCTCTCCGTGTGGGCCTTCAACCTTTATTCCCCAGGCTGGTGCAGCCACAGCTGCTCCTCCTCCTGGGTTTTTTGTTTTGTTTGTTTTTGCATGATTGTCCTGAGGGCTTTGGAGAACACACTTTGCCAACAAAGTTGAGAACAGGAAGGGAGGGCCCTGCCAGAGGATGGTGTAAATCTCTGACCATGGAGAGTAAAAGCTAAAATGGAGACAGCCATGGCCTCTGTTTTCAGAGTCATTCATTTTTATTTATTTTTATTATTTTTACTAATCCACGTGTGCAGTGCCTGGTGTTCCCACGTCTGTGTGCAGGTCCCACCTCGCTCCACGCACACCCCTTCCCTCCCCACCCCCATCTCTTTCTGCTTCTCTTTTGAGAACAATCTCCCCCCGACACTTCATTTTGTGCATCTTTCATTTTGTTCATATTAGGGAAACCACACAGTATTAAGCTTGGGCATCTGATTGATTTTACTTAACATTATGGTCTCCAGGTGCATCTGTTTTAAGAACGGCTAAAAAATGTCGTATTTGCACACAATGGAGTACTACTCCGCCATAAATAAGGATAAGCTTGAGTCATTTATGGAAAAATAAAGATCCTTGGTTTTTTTTAAATACAAGAACAAAGATAACATTCCAAACCATCACAGCATATTTACAAACCCAGGCCAGCCCAGCTCCTAGTGACCATGTGACAGTATCACAGCTCTCTGCCACTGATCTATATGTCCCTCATTTTGTCAGCAGCACTCACTCTTTGTTACTGAAGTTCTGAAATCAAGACATGTGAGTCCCCGGCTCTCTCTGGTTTGTTTTGGTTTTGTCTGTTCCTACTGAGACAGCGTCTCGCTGTGCAGTTCGGGCCAGCCTTGCACTCACTTTGTAGCCAGGCTGGTCTCAGACTCATGAGGATCCTGCTGCCTCAGCCTCCAGCGCTGGGATTACAGGTGCGCACCACCACTCCCAGCTATCCTACTCTCTCTTTCTCAAGGTTGTTTTGGCCTTTCTAGGTCCCTCGTAATTGCATATGAATTTCAGAACTTTAGAGTCAGGCTGGCCACAGACAAATCAGTTGGGGTTCTAGTAGGGATTGCACTGCTTCTAGTAGGGATTGCACTGCCTCTAGTAGGGATTGCACTGCCTCTAGTAGGGATTGCACTGCCTCTAGTAGGGATTACACTGCCTCTGTACGTAATCTGGGGATGCTGCCATGTTAATGTCACTAAGTCTTCCAAACCATGAAGAGAGAGTATTTCTTTATATTTTCTTTCATTTCTTTCTACAGTGTTTTATAGTTTTCAGAGTATCCTTCTAGTGCCCTTTTATTAAATTATTCCTAAGCCTTTACTCTCTTATACTGCTGGTCATAAAGGAGCTTTCCTAATTTTATTTTCAAATTGCTCTGAATCTGTAGTTTGGCTGTTAATCTCACTGGACTCCCTGGTAGTGATACCGCCCCCTCTCTCTCTGCTTGCAAGGCCTTTCCCCTGTACTTGGCCGCAGTACTGCTACCGTGCTGCGTCTGGTTGTGGACCGCTCTACATTCGTCCCGGTTGGAGTTCACTGAGCTTCCTGGATGTGGAGATTCAGGTCTTCGTTCTTTGTGGGCTGTCGGCCGCTCTACCCCGGGGGAGGGGAGGTCCTGCCTCCTCCTCTTCAGCTCTCCCACTAGACCTCTGTTGGAGCCATCAGTGAGCCCCCCCCTCTCTGAGCTCTCCTCACTTTCTTCATCCCTGCTCCTCTCTTAGACCGCATAATCTCTACTTATCCATGCTTGATCACTGTTTTTTCTGGAGTTCAAATTCTCTGTTGAGGTCCTGTACATTTTTAGCTGTTTTCGATGTAACGTTTGTTAAATGATGGGATTAAGGGTGGATGCTAGGATTCAGAGAGGCCCACCCTGCATGTGGATGGCACCACCCAGAAAGCGAGCAGCCCAGAAGGGAGACAAGAGCAGCTGCCTTCTCTCTGGGCTGCCCCGCCATGGCCATGGGCTGCTTCTCCCCGCGATTCCCCTCTGCCGCACACCCCTGCCTTGGGGCCAGCTGACTGTGGCCTGAAACCACCACACTGTGAGCCAGAATAAACTTTTCCCCCCTTTAACTTTGGGTGCTGAGTGTTTTGTCTCAACAACAAGAAAGTAACTATGACAGTGATCATAAGGGACTCGTTGCACATTTTATTATCTTATAAGCCAGCTCTCACTGTACTGTCCTTTAAACCTTTTCTTGCCAATTTTTTTTAATGTATTTACTACAGAGTCGACAGGGTCTCACGACCCAGATCAGACTCACAGTGATCTCCCTGTTTTCAGCTTCCTCAGTGCTGGGATTCCAGGTGTCGGTGTGTGCCACCACACCCAGTCTCAATCTCTGTCTCAGGGTGACCCAGGGACGGGGCCGGCACAGCATGCAGGGGACTTGCCAGATTTGTAGTACTTGCTTGTCCATGTCGATTTTTAAACTGCCTTGTCTAATTTTCCTTCACCCACAAAAACCTGTAGAAATGTTCACTGGAGTTGCAGTAAATTTTTTTTTTCAAAATTTTATTGATAAACAGCAATGAGACAGTCTCAAATCAAATCAGAAGTACAGTTTCAACAAATAACACACTGCATATATTCTTCTTAGTGGCTAATTGCTATACAAGATGTGGACTTGTGATCCTATTTACAAACACCATTAGAACAAATCATTCTATTCATTAAGAGAATGCAACTATATATCTATCCTAACCACTTTGAATACACAGATACAAAATGGACATTCATCTGTATACCCTATTTTTTCAAAGTTCCGTTATTGAATATTATAGGTGTGTAAACTCAGCAAAATATTCAAAAAGAATCCAGTAGCCTATAATAGCATTGGGTCTTCTGTTTAACTGGCAATGTCAGAAATTATTGACCTGAGTCCCCCACAGCTCAACATAACAACATGGCTTTCCTTCTTATACTTCATTTTTATACTTTTCTGCTGGATGATTAAGACCAAGGTAAAGCAGGACCTGTGCAACAAGAGTTGTAGCTTTTTGGTCTGAGAAGGTCAGTGAAATGTCCTCAGGATTTATCCTGAGATCCTGTACCTCAGACTGTAGAACCTTTGTCAGTGTCAGCCATGTGGATGAGTCACGGCCATTGCTTGGCCAGGGTGCTCTCTGTGAAAGCCTGAGAGAGTGTTTTCTTCCCATGTGACTCTCCTTAGGCACACTCTACGTCATCGATCACTTTCCTCCTTGGCCCCATAATCTTCTTTATCAGAAAATTTGGGACACTACCGAGGTACATGACGTTACAGTACAAGTTCTCATATGTCCTGAGTCTTAATTGACCTTAGAAGGTTAGGGCCAAAATGTTGGCTTTTCTTGTAGCCCTCCTTTTTCTCTAATTTTGGTCTATGCATTAAATGTTATATTAATTTCAGGATTATTGAGGTTTTAGTAATATTTTTCTTTCCATCCAAGAACACTGTTGGTCAGAGTTCTAAACAAATGCCACAGTCCAAGTGCAGTGTGCGTGTGTGTGTGTGTGTGTGTGTGTGCTTGTGCGTGTGTGTGTGTGCTTGTGTGTGTGCGTGCACACATGCGCTTACTGGTGAGTGAACCCAAGGACTGTGCACTGGGCTACATCTCTAGCTCTTTCTTTAATCTCTAGATGGGAAGTCCGTGTAAGTAGCTGAATACCCAGGTTGGGCTTGAACTTGCAATCCTCCTACCTCAGCGTCCAGAGCACTGGGATTACAGGCCTGTGCCACCACGCCTGGCCATTGTCCACTTTAAGTAATACCAGTATAATGACACACATTCATGTGTGTACATTTATATGTGAGCTTCAAGGAGCACATTTTATTACTTATGCTTTAATAAACATTGAAGTCTATACGGAAATAAATTCCATCAGCCCTTGATACACAGACTCTACACCCAGGGACAGCCAGCCAAGCTGTCTGCACCCAGCCCCGGACCTTGGCACCCCTGGTTCTTTGCACAGGAGCTCAGCAGCCCTCCTCTGTCCCTGTCCTCACCACTCTCCTGCACCATGCCACCTTGTCTTCCTGCAAGGCCTCATTCCTCGGGCTGCCTGGAAACCAAAACCCCCTCCCAAGGTCCCTCCGTGCAGAGCAAGCAACTCTTCCCCTGGCCTCCCTCGCTCCGCTCCACACTGTCCCATGAGTCCCAAAGGTCCTCCAGAGAGACAGGAGGCCCTGCCGTCTCCCTGGGTCACCCCAGCACCTGGCACTGCAGCTTTGCCAGTGGTCAGAGTGGACAGGGCTGGTCTTCCTACTGCAGGGTCTTGTACCTCATGGAGGCCCTTGCAGATTCTCTATAGAAATCCTTGGGGGCCTCAATTGGCTCAGGTAGGAAGCTCGGCGCCACCAAGCACCCTACGCTCAAGACCTGCGGCCAGAGACACCTCACCACTCAGCAAGCATGGCACCCACGCCCATGTGCCAGCTCCTGACTCAGCAATCCCCACGCACGTGTTCCCTGCGCAGCGTCTCCGTGCTAGGATTAACATTTTGTACAACTTTAATCCCCCGATAAATCTATAAACTTCACACAGCCCCAATCAAAATCTGATCAAGATTTTAATAGAAATTGAAGGCTGGTTCTAATATTTAGGAGAGAGTGCAAGCACTTAGGAATAGCCAGCACAGCTTGAAAGAAGAGAAAACAAAGAGGGAAATTTTGCCCAACAAGATGTCAAAGCATATTATAAAGCCATTTTAATAAATATAATGTGCTATTAGCACATGAATAGATAAATATATCTTGGAAGAAAAATAGCAGATACCAAACAGATGCATGTACGTAGTAGAATTTAGTTCATGGGCAAAGGTGGCATTTCGTACCAGTGGGGAGAGCGGATTATTTGATAAGTGCTGGAATAACTCATTACCTGAAAAACAATTAAGTTAAAAGCCCCCTTTGCACCAGCAAAAAAAAAAAAAAAAAATTAGTAGAGCAAAAATACAACTTTTTTAAAAAAACAGCAATAATAACAAGAAAACATAGGAAACTATGCTTAAGGTCTTGAGCTTTAAACAAGATTTACTGAAAGGCAAAATACATAAATTTAACTACAGAATTTAAAAGTCTGTATAAAAGTTAAAAGAGAAATTTCAGGCGAGAAGAAAATATTTATAATACACATTTATCGATATGTTTCTACGAGGCATATATACTTAGACCGTACATAACAAACATATAGCTACAACTGCATAGTAAAGTATTAGTATTTGGGCCGGCCACATAGCTCAGTGGATTAAAGCACCTGCAAGCAGGGGCCAGAGGTTCGATTCCTGGGCCTGCCCAGCCAGCTTCCCCCCACGCCCCGGGGCGCACGGAGACAGCGACTGAGACAGGGCGTGGTGGCGTGTGCCTGTAATCCCAGCTCTCGGGAGGCTGAGTCCGATCTAATAGTGAGACCTTGAACACGCTGTAGACCCTTCCCTAAAAATAGAAAAAAAAAGTATTAGTATTTAAAGTAAGAATTTATTCTGCAAGAAAATAGGAAAAGTATACGACTAGAAAAGATGCAGAATGCAAGGAATGAAGGTTAATACACTAACCAGAGATGGGCGCTCCGTTTATCAGCAAAACGGAAATACAAGTTGGCTTGACACTTTCCTCCATCAGATTGGCAAAGACGAGGCTGCCCACATGGAGAATTGGAGAGCAGAGACCGGTTCTCGCCCACGCGGCAGGGGAGCTGAGAAGCGGGGACAGCACTTTGGAGACCAAGTTGGCGGTGGCTACGGGAACCTAGAAAGCAGCCTGCCTGCCTTCCTAACTTATTCAGTCCCCAAAACGTGGGGTAGGCTGAGCCTTGTGCCTGCGACAGACCCCCGTGCGTCTGTGGAAGCGCACTGGCCTGGGTTGTGGAGAGGCTGAAGGAGAGGCATGGCAGAGTCGTGGCCGTCGCCCTCTGACGTATCGAGGTCACCCACACAGAAGGACGTCACCGAACTGCTGAGTATGGAAGCCTGAAATGCAACTGCTAAGATCCAAGCCTGACCCTGGACCCGTTCGCTGTGGAGGACAGCGCTGGGTGTCAGCGCCACTTCCTGACGCGTGGCCGATGTGACTGAGCCTGAGGGCGTCTCCCTTGCAGGGGCTGAGCACGACGCTGTTGGGGGGTGGCGTCAGGAGGAGAAGGTCTCCTGGGGTTCCTACATAGAGCGAGGAAGGA
This sequence comes from Octodon degus, assembly GCF_000260255.1. NCBI lineage: Eukaryota > Metazoa > Chordata > Mammalia > Rodentia > Octodontidae > Octodon > Octodon degus. The sequence goes on from NW_004524646.1 coordinate 11,258,965, forward strand.
GCAGCCAGGGGCTGAGTGTGCCTCGCTCGGCACCCTGGGCACACAACGAGCCACCCAGGGGAGAGCTGGGGAGTCACAGCACCAGCCTCCTTGTCCAAGAAGGCCCATTCCTGAGAGGGAGAGCATGCCCGGGTTCCTGGAGGAAGAATCTGCTCTGTGACGTTGGGTGAAATCCTGCCCCAGCCTCCACTTGGCCTCCTTCCCTCCGTCCCTCCCTCCCTCTCCGGAAACTACAAATAAAAATACAGCATCTGCATGGAGAAGAGCAGAAGCCTCTGTCCCTGTCCTGCAACCTTACCTGTCCCTGTTCTGCAACCTTACCTGGACACACACACACACACACACACACACACACACACACACGTTCCCAGTCCCAGGGCTGCTCCTGTCACCCAGAGACACAAACAGCAACAGCAAAGTGGGGCACAAGCTGAGGGGACTCCCAGGAGAGGAGAAGAGAGACTGACAGTGGCCCTGGAGTCAAAGCACAGAGCCCTGAGACTGGATTTCCAGCCAGGCCCATCCGTCTAGATCAGCCGCTTGTCCTGGTGTCTGGGCACTGGGATGGAGACATGGAGGATGAGGTGTACTGAGCACTCACTCCAGCCACTGCCAGCTTAGCCTGCCATAGCTGCCCCTGTCATAGCTCAGGTGGAAATCCCCCCTCGCCCTCTCCCACAGGCCTCCCCCTCGCAGAGGTGGGGCTTTCAGAAAGCTGGATCACGGGTAGCACACGCCTCGGTGCATTCATACATGGGTAATTTCATAACCAAGTGGGCCAGGAGGTGGGGCCTCCTTGGCTAGTTCCAGGGGTGGGTCTCTGCGGTATGACCTGGAAAAGAGTACTCTCTCTCCTCTCTCCTCTCTC
>NW_004524646.1:11261297-11274993 GCF_000260255.1 Octodon degus
GGAGGCCGGCCAGCCAGCCCGGAGGCGTGCAGCGTGCCCAGCGTCTGCCTGCCACGAGGGCTCCCGCCTGAGCAGGAAGGTGCTGCTGATCACCCAGAGCCTCACACTTGCCTGGGAGCATTTACATTTCTTTTATTAAAAATGCCACGGGAAGTCCACTCAAACCTTGACACCACTGCCAAGAGTGTACGCATTTGATATTAATTAAAGCAAAAGATGACAGGCCCCGGGAAAAGGAATAATTCTCTTCTCTTGGAGAAATGACCTTTCAGGAGCGCTTGTTCTGAGGTTCTGCTTGGTCATTACCAGAAATTACTGAGTGTTTTCAATAAAGCTGGAGTTGCCGCTCTGTTTGCCCCCTCCACCTCCTGGGAGGGGTGGGGCTCTTCCCTGCATGGTCAGCATCACCTGGCCAGCCCAGAATGAGGTCCGTGGTGAACGTCCGCCCTGGCCAAACAAGCTCTGCACGGGATGCCTTCTCACCCCTTGCCATCTCCCTGCAGCCACCGAAGACAAGCTCTCGTGAGACAAGCTCTCACCCACTCTCTCATCCTGTCCTCCAAGCACGGCCACAGCCTTGAACACCAGTGATCTACAGCGCGGTCCCCTTGGGAGGACCCTACCTCTCTCTGCATTCCACTCTGCTGCAGCTAAGAGTCCTGGGCCAACAGGATGTCCCTAGGCTCCTCGTGACCCTTGTCCCCTCTTCTCACACCCAAGCTGCAGTCCCATGCCAGCACTCTAAAGACCAGTGTCCCCTGGATATTGTTTTAGGTTTGTGGCCAGGCACAGCCTGTGATTTGGATCCAGGTAGCTGTGCCTGTCCCTGTGCACTGCCTGTCTTCTTGTCCCCTCTGCTCCCCAGACAGTAGGGCCAGCTCCATGCGGCTAAGCAGGAGGCTGCTTTACTGTTCACGGAGAAGCAGGAGCTGTCAAGATAAGTAGGTGGTGCAGATGTGAAGCCCACGCATCAAGGAAAGGAGGTAGCATCTTCACAGAGCGGGTGCTGGCTGGGGTGAGCTGGGAGGGGCTGGTTTGTACCGAGGGGAGAGGTCAGCAGCCATCCCTGCTCAGTGGGATTTCCAATGCGCATGAGGGCACAGCCCCAAAGGAATCACAAAGGCAGAGTTCTGCAGGTGTCGGGGAGCAGGGAGCACAAGGCTGCGCCCCGTGCAGCTTAAACTGTCCCAGCTGAGTGACAGCGAGGTCACCACTGCTCCTCACTTCCCCAGCCTGACCTGGACTGACCTTCCAGGTCTGGTCCACATCCCAGGCCTCTGGGTCACCAAGAGGACTTCGACTCCTACAAGGGCCTGCAGCAGTGGGCATTTGACCTCTGTGACCCTTGGTTTTTCTCCTCCAGACCACAGGGTGGTGAAAGTCGTTCTTCCCAGGCATGGAGATTCAGCACTGGGTGTGAAGGGCCTGAGATGGGGGACCTTGGCAATCTGCTAGAGAAATAAAAGGTGTCTGTGCCCGAAGGAGTTGGAGAGCCGTTGCAAGGCCTGGCACAGGGCCCCTGCCCAGGAGAACACCTTCTAGGTCTCCCTGGGTGGAGACACCAGAGTCCTTCAGGGCAGGGCACAGGGTGTGGCCCTTGGCTTACAGCTGTGAACATCTCACCTTGCTTTGGCGTGTGTCTGCCCTGCAGGTGGGAGCTCAGTGGTGCAGGCAGACGTAGAAACAACCCTCCAAGACCAGCTAGCAGGGCTCCCAAAGCAGCAGGGCGGAGGGGCACTGCCCAGAAGAAGGACCTGGGCTCCTGGCCAGCACCGGAAGCTGCCCTGGTGGGAGGCACACTCCCCATAGGGACAAACACGGCTTTGGTGCCCTCAGCGGGCCGCAAGCCTTCCTGGGCCCAGCTCCTTCCTGGCAGCGGTGACACAGCTTGCAGTCGCCAGAGGAGGCAGAGTCCGGCTGTCTGCAGACTCTGGTCAACACAAGTGCGCATGCGCGGTCTCCCGCGTCTGCACGCAGGCACCGCGCGCTAACATTCACACACGTGTTCTCACCCATGTGGGCTCACACACAAGTTTGCATATCACTAATCTCTCTGCACCTCTGTTTCCCCATCTGCCTCTGATGAGGGCCGCGTGGCACACGGTAAATGCCCAGCTTGTGGGATAGTGCGAGGAGCCCCTGTCCCTTCTTTGGTGCTCTGGTCTCCGCCTGTCACCCAGGGTGGCCTCGAAGGGAACCCACGAAGCAGCACCTCCACAGGGCTCCCGGGGTTGGGCGTGGGTGTGGCTTGGACCTAGGGTGTTCTCAAAGGCCAGGGGCGTGGCGAAGACTTCCGCCCCACGGCTGCTGTGCTCGGTGGTGGGGCTTTAGGAAGCCAACTGGACGACGATGAGGCTCTAACTTCACTCATGAACCGACAGGATCGTAACTTCATGACATTTTGGGAGGCGACAGAAACTTAGGGTTGGGCCTTGTTGAAAACAGTGGATCAGAAAGAGAGAAGAGGCCTGACAGCAGGGCAGGGAGCCCCTGGCCTCGGCGAGGGGTACCCGCAGTGGGTGCTGGAGCCGCCCGCCGCCCGCAGCGCCGGAGTCCAGGAAGCCAGGCTCAGGGCTGCGCCCAGGAATGCGATTCTCCCCTTCCCGAGAAGCAGCGCCAGCCTGTGCTGCTATTGGCTGAGTTGTGCCAGTTGCCTCAAAAGCCCTGTCCCCTCTCCTTTGTGTAGTCTACCAGTCTCTTGGGATTTCATTCGAAAAACAAAAAAGCAACACTTGGGTCCTTCTGTGCTGCCACAGATTTGCCTGCAGATCTTGCTGTACTTTTAAAAAAGACATTTAAGCCCTCCCTGTGCAGCCTGGCAGCTGATGTCCCTGTGTGCAGCCCGCAGCATCCGCCCCCTGCACTGGCCTGGAGCTCTGACTTGAGGCCCGCCCCTTTCGGGGGTGGCAGGAGACCCCATGCTCCAGGGGGCCAGCAGGGCAGGGATTGAAACCCAGGCGGGTTTGGCGGGGACCCAGGGTGCTGCTGAGATTTGATTTGAGCTAAGTTTAGACTCACAGCAGAGCTGTGGAAACAGCGCCATGTCCAGCTCTCCCTCGCCAGCTTCCCCTCACCTTAACCGGTGTGCTTCATGACCCTAATGAGTTAGCATACTTGAGAGGCGAGGCCAGATGCGCTGCAAGCTGGGCTGCGGCCCTGTTCTGATTGCACTCGTTTATCCATTAATGCTGTCTTCCCTTCTGGGATCCCATCCAGCATCCTATGTTGCTTTCCTTGTCATATCTCCTCAGTCTCCACCAGTCTGTCATGGTGCCTTGGTCCCTATCTTCTGGACTGGAGGGGCCAGGGAGATGGCTCAGTGGAATAAGCGCTTCCCTGGCAAGCACAAGGGCCTGAGTTCAATCCCCGGTTCTGCCAAAAAAAATGAAGTGGACTGGAACATGCGGCAAGAGTCCCCATCAGTCAACACGTCCCCTTTGTCCTGTCAGGACTGGCCTGAGGCTGTACCCCTCAGGCATTGCGCTGTTGCCGAGACAACACCCACCACCAAGGTCTCATTAGCTCCTGGTTCGGGAGGTTTCAGTCCATGGTTGATCAGCTCCCAGGCAAGAACGAGATGATGGAGGGCCCGAGGAGTACATTGCTCAAACCATGGTGTCTGGGAGTCAGAGCAAGGAAACAGTGCCGGGGGACAGGGCCAAGGACCAGATATGCTAACCAAGGTCTGCCTCCTTGACACACCTGGATGCTCCCAGTGCCTAGGGCAGCCAAGCTGGTGGGGCACAGGGCACAATCCCAGGCAGATCCCCTCAGACGCAAGGCTGCATTGTGCTGGAGCTCCTGGTATCCACCTCTCATCACTGGTGACTTCCACCTGGATCACCCGGGAAGGCACTGTCTGCCTGTCCAGCCTTTCCACCCTAAAGCAGCCTGTGTTCCCACTACTGTCTCTCTTGGGGAGGTGCTTGACACAGTGCAATCCTGTTTCTTCACAAAGTTAGCACCCTCAGATATTCATGTCCATCCCTGGACACTGTCTGCCCTGGTTATCACTGTGTGATGAGTTCCCTGGGCGAGTGATTTTGCTACTTTGTTCTTTCTTCTAGATTAATCATAGTAAATCTACTGTGAAGAAGAGCTTGTGTGACTGTTGTCCCACTGTTACTCTCTGTATTATGAGTTTTCCAGTTTGATGCCAAGTGCTGCCTCCCTCCCTCCCACTCCTGGTCCCCCTGACAAGCACTACTGTTTTTGAGGCTTCTCTACTGCCTGCAGCACAAGATGTCCCAGTTCATCTTGGGTGTTGTGGTCCTAGTCCTGACACCATTTCTCCAGTGAGCCCTTCACTACTGGAAAGTGGTGTATGGAAGCCAAGACAGGGATGCTTGGGTTCTGGGGGTCCCTGGGGTGTCTGAGATTCCCAGCCCCTGCAGTGCACAGATCTGGAAAGCCCAGGGTTGACAGACATGCCAAGCCATGTGCAAACACCTGTGACTCCGTGTCTCTCTGGCACAGATGCAGAACTGTGACTGTACTGGCCCTTGGGCTTCTCGTACAGCACTGCTGAGTTCATTCTGAGGCAGCAAGTAGCTAAGGAGTGTCCCAAACCAGTGGGTCAGTCAACGAAGGTCACCTGGGAGAGGAGCAGGGAATTGAGGAGGGGACAAAGGACAGGAAACGTGAGAAATGGAGACAAGACAGGATTCTGATCACGTCTCGTTTATTCACAGGAAACTCTGGGTGTATATATAGTGGAGGCGTAGGGAAATGACGTCAGCGGGTAAAAGGCGCAAGTAACTAGGCAATCGGGCTATGACAGGAAGTCCCACCTCCAGGGCATAGCAGGAGACTTATGGGAAACAGGCGGTGTAAGAAGAACTAGGAACTTAGCTCAGCAGAGGTAGGGGAAGAGGAAATCAGCATCACTAATGACGCTGATGCACCAAGAGAATTTTATAGTTCAGAGGCACTCGGGTGACCATTAAGGAATACGTGGCGCAGAGTCATGATGCGGCAGTTTCACAGGAACCCGGAAACCCACTTGCAATAGGATTGGAGGCCTGGAGTTATTGAGCCTCCCACAAGAGAGTAGGCTGGAGATAGATGGAGCACCCACGGTCCAGGAGTCCATGGTAACCAAGGGAAGGGGAAGGAAGAGCTGATTCTGGACCAGATCTCCCTTCTGAGCCCAGGACCAAGACTAAACACAGTGTGCAAAGGTGACCTGGTGACTCAGCTTACACACACAAGTCGTGGGCTTGTGCCCAGCATTTTATGAAACCCTTGGCCCCCAACCCTGCATGTCATTGACTATGAAACTTGGGCCCTGTGTGCTTTAGGCGCCCACCGTGATAGTTCCTCTAAGGGTTATAAAAAGGTCCAAAAATCTCCACTGCCCAATGGAGGGGCTGAGTCAAGCCACTCCCCAGCAGGAGTGGAGCCTCACACCAAAGCATCAGTCCTACCTCAAATGCTAAGGTTTAAAACCCTCAGCACTGAAGATCTTAGGCCGTGAGCCCTTCTCCCTGGCCTGCACTTCCTCTGTGGAGTGGATCTTGTGTTTCCCTCTCAAATGAATCACTGATCTTGCCTCAACTCTGGAGCATGCTGCTCCATTATTTGGTCAGGGTGCCAAGAAACATGGATGAGACCCAACCCCACTGGTAACAGTTCTGGCTGTCCTGTTCCTTATATGTAGCATTTCGCTCCAGTGATGGAAGCCTCCACCTACTGTTTACAACATAATGACTCAATGGTGTGGTTGGGGGCAGGCAACCATCCAGACTGCCCCCAACTGGTCCAGACCATGCCCAGCCTAGACCACGGCCCCGCAGCAGGCCTTTGTCAGAGCCTCAAGATTTGGTGGGGACACGCAGGCTGGAACTGGGAGATGGGGACAAGGAAATGGACAGGATGGCGCCTGCTGCGGGTGTCAGCCCCACCAGAACTGAGGGCACAGAGGGAGCAAAAGTGAAGGTCAGAGTCACCATTTCTGCCTAGGAGGAGACAGCCCATTCTAACACTGAAGGCACAAAGGGTTCTGAGCATCACAACTGTGCCCAGACCGCTCTTCCTCTGGGGGCGCCCATGGTCCAGGTCCCCGAGGCCTGGCTGCTGCCAAGAGTGCTGGGAACCAATTTGTATGTGGGCTGCTAGAGTGATTTAACCTTCTTGAAAGTGAGTGACCGCTCTGCTTCCTCCCATCCAAGCCTCTGTTTAGCCACACACGTGACACCAGTGTGCAGTGGCTCCTCAGGACGGAGCACGTTGGTACCAAGAACTTTATTTCTGCAATGCCACAGTCCCCAAGGCACCCAACATAAACCAAAACCACCGCTTGCCTCAGCTTCCTGGCTGGGTCTGGCAAGGTTCCTGCTCCCAGGAAGTGGGGTACAAAGGCTCTGCTTATGCCTCCCTGGGCAGCGCCAGGCTGATTTTTCATCCCAGCTGGCTCCACCACCAGGGGGCGCAAACGAGCAGGGGCACTGAAATTGTTCAAGAGGCCCTGTGTGGTGCAGAAGGGCAGGGGGATAGCACATGAGGGCTTGGCTTTGACAGAGGAGAGATGTTTCGCTCGGCTTGTTCGGGTGCCAGGGAGGGCTTTGTGCATTTTCTCTGCCCTTTCCTGGGCCTGGACAGATTCTTAGATGCCCTTCTTGATCCACACACCTGGCCTGGGCAGCCCGGGGTGGTTGCAGTGGGTTTGTGCAGGCAGAGCTGCCCAGCAGGGCCCTGCCACTCACCTTCATAGGTAGTCTCAGGTCCTGACCTGCCCCTGGGCGTATTCTGTGGGCAGCTCATCTGAGGGTCCACTTAGAGCTGCAGCACATGACATTTGACTTCCTACCAAGACGCACTGGGCTGCATGGCTTGCAGACATTCCTTACTTTACCTCATGCGCTGCACATTGGAGGTTTGAAGCCTGCAGCCCACATAGTGGAGGGACCCAGGTTCCTGAGGTGACACCACCCTCCTCGCGGTGCACGGTACTTGGGCCAAGTTGCTGTCTCCTTGGCTCCTAATGGACTTTGCTTTGCTTGCCATCAGACACACAGCGATTCTATTCTTCCAAGATCAGCTGCTTAATACTCACCACCCTGACAGCACAGCTACACCCTTGTCCTCATTTAATAACTATTTATCAGCCACTATCTTCCCATTTTCAAAAAGGAATAAGTTAAATGCTCCAGAAATTGGAAAAAATTGAAATTTGACCTTTATTAACTGGGTTAATTGTCAAAATCTCTGCTTGTAAAAAAAAATTAATGACCAAAAAGTGTAACTTTTAGAGTTTCAAAGATTAGCTTAATGTCCAAGGAAGTATAAACTTTGACCTTTCGACACATGTCATAAGTAACATCTATCCTCAGAAATTGCAACCTGTGAGCAATTATAAAATTTCCCCTGTATCCAATCATGCAACTTAATTGCTGCAAAAAATTCTGGTTTTCTCAGAGACAGCTAAAGAGTTAGCTAATGCCCACAGGAATTATTTTATGTTTGTTTCAGGGAGGTACCCTAGTTCATCTGGACTTCTAGACATGGAGGTAATCCTGGACAGAGATTCTAGATGCCTGGGCCACAGGCAGTTTGGCAGTAAATGGCAAAATTTATGAAAGAGAAGATGCCAGGCATGGTGGCACATACCTGTAATCCCAGCATCTGGGAGGCTAAGCAGAAGGATCGCTGTGAGTTTGAGGTCAGCCTGTATTGCACAGTGAGACTGTACTCCCCCCCAAAAAAAAGCCAAGATGCTATGCTCAGATATATTCTACCTCTGCACATGGAATCTTCCCATTTCTTTGTTAGTTGCCCACCCAAAACATGCTGAAGGAGGTGTGGTCAGTATGAATATGACAGTCAACTGAACCCCAAATGGGGTTAAGAAAGTGTGATGGACCAGCAGGATAGCTCAGCAGACTAAACACCTGCTTAGGTAAGCACAGGGACTGGGGTTCACGCCTGGTGCCACATGCCATGCTGGCCCTGCCCCTGGGCGCACTGAGCCAGCCACTGAGACCTGGCATGGAGGTGTATGCCTGTGATCCCAGTGCTGGGAGGCTTGAAAACAGGAGGATCACTACGAGTCTGAGCTGCATAGTGAGGCCCTACACAAAATACATTTTAAAAAAGAACTAAAAAAAAAAAAAATAGTGTGTGATGTTGTCAGTTTGGGAGTGGACGCTTATGACCAGGGAACAGAACTGGTCCCGCACACTTGTCTCAGCACAGGCCCTGTTCTAGCAAAAGCATGGGCCCTGCTCTGTACTCAGTTGGCATCTCTAAGCTACAATGACCAGCTCCCTCACTGCTGCTGTGCCCACGCGACTAAGATGCCAGCAGGCTGGATAGTCTGGAAGTGCAACGTCTAAAAGCACGATGATGAGCCTAGCTTCCTGAGCGATGCTCTTAGAAGTGCTTCAGGTGTGAAAAAAATACATACCAGAGACCAACTCTTGGTTGTTTGGAAATAGAAATTAACCTTTTGGGGAAGGAAAAGTTAGGTGGGCAATCTACAGGGCTGTGGAGGACACAAGCGCTGTCCAAACTGTTTTTCACTAAGAATAGAAGAACGACATAATTTAGAGCCATGTGGGTGGTGCTTCCCCAAGACCGCTCCTATCCCTTCCCCCCACCCTTGGACAGTCATCCCTCTCTCGCTGTGGCTGCAGCCCAGAGCCTGGCAGTGCCCATTTTGCACCAGATACTCAGCAGCACCAGTAGGCATCATAACCCAGGCACTTTAGGGAAGGTAAACCCTGGACGAGGCTGCTGAGTAGACAGTGGAGTTTCCCCTCCCTACCCGTGGCCTGGGGATGGGACTTGCCCTGAAGATGCGGGCTGGAGCCTGTGAGGGGCAGCGTCCACAGCCCTGGGTGCCCACAGCAATCCTTCAGCCTGTGGGACCCGAGCTCCGAGAAGACCGGCTAGATGTCACTGGTGTGGCCAACTTGCGGCTGGAAGCACCTTTCCATGCAGCGGACTTTGTTACCCTGCCACCCACTGGGGCCCCAGCCTGGGAGAGTAATGTTGTGGGGCCAGATGCAAGGTTCTGCCTCAGTCAGCCTAAGCCGAGGTCCTAGTAACGCAAGGACTTCTGCTCTAGCACCTGATTTTGAGAAAGAGGGTGGTGCGGGATGGAAGCCATTCCTGACCTGACTGCCATCCAGGCGGAATTCAGCACAGGACAGCAGAGCGGGCGATCAAGCCCCACTGTCCTCACACAGCTTGCCAAGTGCTCACCCTGGCCCCTTACAGTCCTTTTGGTGTGTTAGGACTGAACTCTTTTCTCCAGTTGCTGGGGATAAAGCCAGGGGCCTCATGCATGCCAGGCAAGTGCTCTACCACTGAGCTGCCTCCCTGGCCCACGACTGAATTAACTTCCTAACAGAAATTATACCACAGTCCGAACCATGTCAGCCCTTCAATCACCAGATAACACAAGCCTGGAGCTTGCTATTTTGACAACTGCCAGTGACCAAATAAACTTTCTCTTTCAGTTCATGGATAAGACAGAAGTAACTTTCTCTAGACACATTTTAGGGTTCACTGACAACACATTCTGGTGCCCGCTAGTGTATTAGTTCCACTGTTGGGCCCGAGGAGGTGTACACTATCCCAACCACCGTCCCCTGCCACTGGACTGACACTGGGGACAGTTTGTTTCAAGTCAGCTGTAAGATTTACCTGAAAACTTACAGCCAACAACTTCAGAGGTGGCTATTGGTTGTTCACACTGAAGTCTTTGCAATACATCTGTATAAAATAAATGGAGTATTTCCCAACTGGGGCACCCGCCAAGCCAAATCTGAGTAGTAGCGGGTGGTGGAGCCAGCACTTTCATCTGCCTTGTGCTACGGCAGTTCACAAGGCAGCCCATGACACCATTCATTCAGCGGCCAGGGCCACAAGTGGCTGGACACGCTGTGTTCCAGGATGCCTGCGCGGACACTTGGGTCCATAACACACAGCTCCCTGCCCAGCAGCCTTGGACAGTGCCTCAGCTGTGCAGGAAGGAAGCCGAGTCCATCCCACAGGAACACGCCCCGGAATGCCTGCAGGCTCCTCGTCCTAGGTCCTAGCTCCTAGCGCTCATTTCTGCTGCAGCACTGAGTCCTGCTGAAGGACAGGTGAGGGTGGAGCAAGTGGGCTGTGGGGAGATGGCTGTCCCGGGGCTCTCCCAGGCGGGGATGCTACACAGAATTCCCCCAACACCTAAAAGCAGCTCCTCCAGAACTGTACCAAGTTAGCATGGAACCAGAGCTTGGGGTCCAGGCCACAGGCCGACTTTGTCTACCAGGCCCTGGAAAGCCAGGACCCATCAGGGAGAAACAGGAAGCTGGGGAGGGGACTGAGACAGGGAGGAGATGGTGCTGTCCCTTTGCCTGTGTGGTGGCAGTGTTTGGTGACGGCCTGGTTGGGCAACCAGGGCAGAGACTGCTCAGTCACAGAGCCCATGCAGTCCCTGTGATGTGCCTGGGTCTCCCTGGTCCTGCAGCAGCAGCAGCACAGCGCCATGGCGGTTGTTACACAGCATGGCCTACGCTGTGCCGACACGCGTCTCTGGGGTTAAGAAAATTTCATACACACATGTCTGCACATACATCTGTATTCATATATACAAAACACACACACACACACACGCACACGCATGCGCCCACCTAAGTCTGGGTCAAGTACAACGGCCTTAGAAAGAGGATACTGACACCATTAAAACCAGGAGCCAGAGTTGCTGGAAATGACAACTCAGCCACTGGCCTCAACTCCACTGCCTTGTCACTAAGGCCACCAGATGCCACCCTGATCCCTCCTGAGGTGCCTGGCAGTACAAGCAGAACAAGTGCACAGAGCTCCAGCTGGGCTCTGGAGTCCTGCGGCAGGGCCACCCTGCGCACGCCCTGTCCTAGGACCTGGCCCAAACAGCCCCAGGCAGCGCGCTAGGAGCTTGGGTGCTTGTGCACATGCCCCCTCAGCACCTCATGGCCGAGAAGAAGCTCCAAGCACTGTGCCAGGAGCACAAGTTGGCCAACGCGGCCTCTGCTCCCCTCACACCAGGCCCTGGAAGCGGGGCTCAGACTAGAAAGTCCGCCGATGGGAGCTCCTGGGCTGGAGCACCTGGGTCCTCGCAGTGCTCCCGGGTGCCAGCTCCTCCCCCGCCCCAGGCTTGCTCCACTCGCTGCTGTGCCCTCTGTGGAGGAGGGGCGAGCTGCTCCCTCCTTGGGCTACAGGCAGGCAGCAGAGAACGCATCCCTCCAAGGCTTCCTCTGCCAGGCCTGGCACACTCAGGTCCAACAGGGCAGATTCATTTCAATAACAAATCTACTGGTGCATTTAAATACAATTCAAGTTACTCAAATTCAATTTACACATAGAACTTTAGGAATATGTTATATGAGGTGCTGTTGATTACAATAGCAGGGTGACCCTTAATGAGGTTACTAGACTCTGCGCTTCACCTGCCTCAAACTGACATTTAAATGAAAGTGAGCTGGATTCTCAGGTCAGGTTACAGCCATGCTCTATGAGGTACACTCACTCTGTGGGATCAGGGACAGCGACCGCGTGGTGTGACACAGAAGCAGCACTCGCCAGAACACGGGAGTGGCCAGCCCTTCGTGCCCCACGCCCCCCAGCCCCGTCCTTCTCTGGCCACCACCGCCCAGGCCTGGCCTCTTGCCTCCGGCCAGGCTTCCGTATTCTGTACTTGCACATATTAACCATCAGAAAAACAGAACCAATGATTTACAGAAGTTTATTCTCTCATTTTTAAATGAAAGGTTAATTTGGCACGACCGTGGATATTGGGAACCTGTGGCTATTTTAAATGTATGACCCGCCACCTCTCAACAACAAAATAAAAACACCTTCCAATGAGCCTATTCTAGAAACTGCCAGGGAAAAAAATCACCTCCCCATTGCCTGTTTGGGGATAAGAACTGGGTGGGTTTTCCTGGACAGCAGGCAGGCTGCAACGTGCTTACCTGAGGGGTAGGGAGCGGGGCTCCTGCCCAGCGAGTGGCCTCCAGCCTCTCGAGCTTTGCGACAAGAAAGGCCTGTTTCCACGACACACACCAGTGCAGTCTGGCCAATGCCCATGTAACCACTTTCCCACAATTCCCACATACACTAAGTGCCTGAAAGCCCACCTTCTACATCTCTTGGTGATCTGAAGACACACACAGGCCTGGCTAGTGGAGGATAAGCAGCCTCTGAGGTTCTTTCCACACTTCAGGACTGAGGCCAGCCCCTCCATGAAGAGCTACATGTCCCATCCCACCCCTTTTCTGAGATGGACTAAGCCACCCAGGCTGGTATGGAAACTGCCACCTTACTGCCTCAGCCTCCCAGGGTCCTAGGCCCTTGAGCCTGTGGCGCCCCACTGGGCTGGTCTCGGAGATTTTCAGCAAGTTATTTCAGTAACCTCAGTCTGTTCATTCATCATACAAGGAAATAAGGACACTGAGGCCCTGAGAATAGACATCACTACCCCGGAGAGAAGTGAGCTCAGGACGGCCTTGGGACCCTGGCTTCCTCAGCACCTCAGGTCTTCCCTGGAGCACAGCTTGAAAACGACCCAGCCTCCTACTCCTGGCGTACATGGGAACGGCCAGGAAATGCCTCGGGTCCATCAGGTGCACAGGCGCAGCCTCGCACTTCCAGGGGAAAGCACGTGCCTCTCCTTGCCAAGTTCACAGGCGCACAGAGCAGGCAGGGAATGGCAGGCACCCACAGCAGGGGCAAAGCCTGCTTGTGAGCACAGTGCTGCAAGCAGCCCTGCCCTGCTGGCCAAAGAAAAGGCCACAGCCCTGAGCACCTTGCTCATCCCCAGCAGGGAGCTGGCAAGTGCCTGCTGTGCTCATCTTTCACAGGGCAGCCGGACACCACTTGTTGGCAGCCACGTTTACTAGGCCAAAGAACAGGCAATTCACTCAGCTTTAAAAACTAAGCACTCAGGACCTTAGAGACCACATGAAAACGTGTGGTTCGGAAAATCAGAGACTTCCTAGGGACAGCTGCCACTCCGCCTCACAAACAAGGGTCCCTCCGTGTCCGCGGAGTCCAGCTGCCTGAGGCCTCTCTGAGCACCCCGCAGACTGCTGGAGGGCACCCGGCGGGGCTCCATGGGCTCCGCGGCCCAAGATGGGGACCTTAGCTTGAGCTCAGGGTTCAAAAAATGCTCAGGGAGTAAGATGTTGCTATCGAAAGGCCTGCCCCACTCCAAAGAAGAGGAACAGACGAAAATATTAACCATGTTTTCTTTTTAATACGGGATTTTACCCAAAAAGAGAGCTTGGAAAATCTCTAGCTTGCTGTGAAAACCAGAAAAGCCAGAAGCCATCTCACTTGGAACACCAACAGGGAAGCTGCGGCTGCTGCGGGGCGCGCACGCCCGGTACCGTGCTGGGCACCGAGCAAGGCCAGCACTCGAAACCAGGAGGGGCGCATGTCCTACTCTGATTCGAGGAGGAGGACACACTCTTAGTACAGTGAAACAAAACACAAAAAGTAAACAAATCTTTAGAAATCACTAGATATATATGTGCATATATATTTATATAATTAGGATTATCATCAACATTTAAAACTATTAAAAATAAGTTGCCACCTTCCGTCTTATTTCAGTACTGGGCATCACTGCACGGAGCAGGGCGAAAGGCCCGGCCTGGCCTCGCGGCGCCGCCACGTCCGCCCTCCCTCCCGCTCCCGCGCGGCCCAGGGAGCCACCAACCGCCGC
>NW_004524646.1:11275330-11287816 GCF_000260255.1 Octodon degus
GCTCTCTCCGGGGCTGACATTCTCCCTCTCGGACCCGGTCCCGTTGGGGATAGAGTTTTCGCCGTTGACGAGCCCGCCGCCAGCCCCCTTGAGGCTCGGCGCCTGCTGCGCCCCCGCCTCCTCCTCCAGGCTGCGCAGGACCAGGGGCAGCCGCGAGTCGCCCGCGCCGCCCTCCAGCAGCCCAAGGTTGCTCTCCTCGTACTTCGGGAGCGGCGCGCGCTCCTCCACGTGCTTGCGGAAGCACTTCCGGTTGGCGGCCGCACTCTGCACGGCTCTCTCTAGAATCTCCTTCTCCCCTAGCCGCAGTTTGATGGCCATCTTCATGCGCGCGGGAAGCTCGGGGCTCTTGAGCACGGCCTGGTCTTCCTGGAGAAGCGAGCACAGCGTCAGTGGCCGGAACCCACACCCGCGACGCTGCAGGGCAGGCGGGTCTGCGGAAGGCTCTAGAGCCCGACTGGGCATGCTCCGGGCCGGGTGCTGCCGCGGGCCTGTGGGTTCTGTCTGTGGCAAGTGGTTCCCCAATACCACCAGCGTAAGACTAGGGGAGACCTGCACCAGTTGGGGGCACAGGACAGGGAATCTCATGGCTCCGTCAGAAGTACCCTGTGGAGCGCTCTGTGGGGCCCAAGTGACCCTGCAACAGGCAGGGGCAGAGGGAGGGAAGGAAAGGAGGGAGGGAGAGGCTTGAGAAGGGGGTCTCTGGAGCCAGCGGCACAGTAGGCCCTGGGGCATAAAAGGAAACTGCAAGCATACGATTAGAAATTATACAAGAGTAATAATTTAAAATTTTGTCTCATCAGTAATGCCTCAACGTGACAGAGGGGTAAATATACACATATTACTTGGAAAAATACTAATTTTTTTTTACATATATTTAGTTGCTGCACGGTCTTGCCAAGCAGCTCAGACTCACGGTGATCCTCCTGTCCTCCCTTCCCAGCGCTGGGTTACAGGCGCTCACCACCATGCCTGGACTCGGGCCTACAGCACACCCTGGGGGGTGGGGGTGGGGGGCGCCTGGTGTGGCAGGCGGTGCCAGGGATGGAAGGCGCTTCCTGGACTTGCCTAAGCAGGCGCTTTAGTCCACTGAGTTATCTTGTTGGCCTCCTAAAATTCTAATTTTTAATGAAAATGTCAAATACATAATTATTTTGCTAAAAAAATTTAAATAATTTATATTTAGGAAGGAATCTGTTTATAAACCTGAGAAAGCACAAATCCCCATTTATCAATCTAATTACCTCAATTGTTGTTTTGTATGTTTTTAAAAGAAGAGATGCTCTATCTTCGAGAAACGACCAAAGTTTAACTTCATTTTCCCAGCTGACCGGAAACTCTGAGTTACCCAGGGTGAAGATTCTGTCAATTGCGTTCTCTCCTAGCAAATGTTCTTTTAGTTCCTCTGCAAGAAATACAAACAGCAATCTGTCGGCAGTGGAGAGCAGCACTGCTCCTTCCTTCAACAGTGGGTCACTTTAAAAATGTCACTCCCAACACCGGGTCTGGGGCTGATACTGCTGACCCGTTAGGCCAGGCCACTTCGGCCTCCCCAGGGCAGTCAGGGCTGAGTGCTGCATGAAGGACTGAGTCCATCCACTCCCGCCGTATGAGGCGTCCGGTTGTCTGTCTGTGAGATGCGCCAAGAGCCTCCAGACAGCCTCACACAGCTCGGCCTGCGAGGACGGGCCGTGGCCGGGCACAGCACCCCTGTGCTGCAAGGACTCGTTCTCCAGCCTGGGGCTCAGTCCCACTACGTGGGTCAGAAAGACCACAACCCAAGCACCGGAAATGCAAGCTTCACAACTTCGAGATCCCCTGCAGCTTAAAGCCCACCACTCATTCTTGAGCTCACCTCACAAGCACGCCACAGACCAAGAAAACAAGGGGACTGGAGAATTCTTAGCCATGGAAAGACTCTCAGGGACTCGAGTGGGAATTACAAATAAAGGCAGGTGTACAGTTCAGGTGTGTCCAGGGTACTTAAGGAAAAGCAGACCCCAGCTCTGGGCTAGAGTGTTTACTTCCTGCTGGCCCTCTGCTCCTAAGGACCAAGCATGCCCAGCGCCAGTCCCCACTCGCAGAAAAGCCAGCTTCTCCAACTACCGTGGCTCCAGGGCTCACAGCAAATGCCCTAGAGCTGGCACTATGTACAATTCAAATCGGGATCTGTGGCTGCCAGCAAACCAAACTTCTATTAGTGTCACATGGAGTAATTCAAAGAAACATCAATTGTCCTGACAGGACACACTGTCTTTTCTGACTGAAGAGAATAATTCAAGTTTTCTTAAAAAGAGAAAACAGATGTTATCTATGTTCAAAATGATATATTGAGTTGTATTAGCAAAAGAACAGGGTAGAATTCAGGATTTTTAAGTCTTCATTCTTCAGTTTTTAGTGTATATATGAAATGAGGAAGATTAAGGCAGCCCCTTGGAGGCAGAAGCGCCTCTGCAGAAGCCGAGGGCTAGCTGATTCTACCACCCGTTCTCGTCAGCCCTAGTCTTCTTTTCAAGGAGGGAAAGTAGGCTGGCAGGAGGTTGAGGCAGGAGGACCGCAAGTTCAAACTCACCCTGGAAAACTTAGGGACTTGGTAAAATCCTGTCCCAAAAGAACAAAAAGTGTGGAGGGGCGGTGAGGATGCAGCCCAGCATACTGAGCTCGGCTCAGATCTCCAGAGAAACAAAGCTGACAGGCTGGAATGAGGCAGTCCGGCAGCCAGAGCCCACGGGCCGTGGCTCCTTGGCCAGGAAGGGCATTGCAGCCCTTGCACCCTCCTCCCCTGCAGCGCCCTGGCTAGCACTGGCTCCCTCCAATGTCACTCTGCCCAGACCTCTGGGCACTAGCAGTGTCCTGACCCGAAGACCAGCCACAGGAAGCTAGGAAATTGACGAAATGTGTGTGTGTAGGTGGGACTGGGCCTCAGTGCCTCCAGCCAACAAGCTACCTCAGTCCTGAGGAAAACATCCTGTCTGGTTCAGGCCAGCTATTAGCTTCTAGGCAACCTTGTGTCATTGGAGTTAGCCTTGCCCATCAGGCAGACTAGCGACCACCTAGCCCAGCTTTTGTCTTCCTATCTTTCTCATTCCTGTCGCCATGTCTCCCCAGGTAAAACCGTACACAGTAAGATCGAGGCATCCCTAAAGCAGGGGGCAACTGGGGCTGGAGTCTAGCTGCATACCCGCCTGGCCCAGCAACCCACCCCATGTGAACTAGAGTTTCTCCACTGCTGAAATGGGAACACCTACCTCACAGGGCTGATAAGATGAACATAATGTACCACATTTAGCATCGTGCCCGGCACTAAGTGCTCCACAAATTACAGGAATTAGCATCGCCATCGTCTCTCTTAATTATACATTCCTTGAGAATATGAACTGTGACATTCAATTCTGCATTCCTATATTATGCAAGAAAGGTCCAGGTAACCTTAACCCATGGTTCGCTGAACTGAGTGCTCAACTACAACGAAGGACACCCGAAGCCCACTGAATGCCAGCAACAGGGTAGCTCTGACAGGACCCTTCCACACTCACCCTGGCCACCGGGTAGCTGGCGCTTAAACTTCCCATGCTGTGGGACTGTTTCTTCTCCCTGCAGCCTGATGTCAAGCTCTGGACTTGTGCAGCCTTCTCCAAGCCCCAAACATGAAGCCAGGGCCAGAAACAGCAGGGCACAGCCACCTTGGTCAGCCCCAACCAGGGCCACCCTCTCCTGACACCCACAGCTCCCCCAGGGACTCGCACTGCCTGTTCAGGCATCACCATCCTCGCCTGCCTTCTTGTCTTCCCACACACTCTGTTCTGCACAGGATTCAAGGTTGTTTACAACAACAACAAAACACACACACACACACACACACACACACACACACACACACACTAGAAATGAAACCTTAGGACTAGGAGTAATTTTAGGGTGAAAAATTAGAGCACCACCTCCCAGACCACCCGAAACCCCAAGGGGCTTGTCTCAGGCACATAGAAAAGCTGGCCGTCAGCACCTAGAGCTCTTTCTGGGACTGAACTGAAGCAGGAGGCTGCAGCTGAGAAGCCCCACGTCCCACGCAGGATGTGTGCAGTGCCACTTATCCAGCGGATGCCTGGGAGGCGGCATTTCCAGGACAAATAGGATCAGGTTTTTTATTCCCCAATACTGCTAACTCCCCTTTTCCCAAAGGTGCTTTAGTTTTAAAGCCATTATCATAATGTGAACCTTTATGCTTTATATTTCCATGAGTTTAAAAAGAAAACCATCTTTTCCCTCTTTCCTGAAATGATTACCTTCAGTCATGCAGAATACTCGGAGAAAAGCCAGAAGCTGAGCAGAGATAGGCGGCTCCGTAAAATGTAGTGCAAAAACACTGGACCTGAGAAGAGCCAGAAGAAAGGTCAGGTGCAGATGTGCCCCACTTGGTGTCTCAGGGACAGCTGAACAGGGAGGGCCGTGACACCCACAGCACAGCAGGACACACGCGGCAGGGCTCCAGCCTGGACAGCCATATCTGGCATGGCCCACCTCTGCCAGCACCCATCAGTGGGCAGCTCCGTCCTGGGGCTCATCCTCATATTAAGAGAATTAACTTGATTATGGTTCTTAAAAATGTTAATAATAATTTATAAGTTGACACTTTAATCAAATATTGACAAGTTCAATAAAAAGAGCCAGATAAGCCATTTTCATTAAGAATGGTTCCTCTGTTCCCAGGAGGACTAGTAAAGCATAATTTTTATCTTCTGAATCATTTTACTCAACTTCAAGAAAATCCTAAAGAATTTAGCCAGAAATTCTTGAGGATCATAACTTCATTATAGGAACTACTGGAGGCAAATAACTAAATGAAACAAATTGATCCAGGTCATTAACCTTTTCAGGGTGAAAGACACTAATGACACCAAAGCACTCATTTAACTGAAAGAGGACCACAGGCCCTGTCCCCAGAACTGACATGAGTGTCCCCCAACATGGCTGTGTCCATGTGGACCTGCTGGCCAATGTCACCATGCAGCTGAGTGTAGCAGGGATCAAGGGGTTGGTACAAGCTGCCAAAGTGGGACAGTGTTGGAGCACACCGAGGGAAGGAACCCTGCCCAGCCGGAGGCTGCGGGGGGGGGGGGGGGGGGGGGGGGGGGGGCAGGTGTACGTACGTTGGGATGCCCGCGCGCGCCAGGACCTCAGCCTTCATGGCATACAGCCGGTCGCTTTTACTCACGCCGAGCTTTATTTTCACTCTGTCATGTGTGTTGTTGTCAAAGAAAAAGCCACTGTGGATCACAAACTCTGCATTTGACCGGGTGCCATAAAAAATGTAAATCTGAGATGCAGCAAAAAGAAAACAGAGGGCATAAAACAGACTCAGCTGCACAGAGACACACCCTCCCGGGAGCCCGACAACCGGCTGGACCTGAGTGACTCACACTCCCTCTTCTCCAGCTCAGACATGGTGGGTCGAGCACCCATACCCACCCTAGTGGTCAAAGGAAGCCACGGAGCTGGGGCACTGACCCAGGGCCTCACGGGCAGACAAGGAATCCCAGCCCTGGAGAGCGCTGGGCCTCGGGGCTACCCTCTCATTCCCAGGCTGGCCAGGATGCTTCTTCAGGCCTGCACTAAGAATGCACCCCCTCCCTCCAGGACAGAAGTCCCTCCTGGAACAGGAGTGCAGAGCAACACCTATCAGAAATCCACTTCTACATCCTGGGCAAGTCTGCACCTAGCAGGAACCTCACAGACTTTTCTAAAAAAAAGAGCAGATCAACACTGACTTAAAACTAATTTTGCACTTGGCTCCACTGGAACGCCCTGACCTAAACGTAGGGAGTCAGAGATGTGGATTTTCAAGTTGACTAAAAAGCTTGCCCTTGTGCCTGCACAAACTCGGATGCAGACTGAAGTTGGTGCCACCTGGATACTGCTGCTTAAATATTGCACCTCTACAGAGAACCGTCGCACGAAGAAATAGAAGCAACGCAGGCTAGGAAATAACCCATTTTAGTGTCCTAAGATGAATTTAATTTTCAGGTAACACTGTCAGAGGTCAACGGTGCAATAATTGTGGTAAATCCTTTTTCTTTGTGAGCCAAAGCAGATTATGTTTATTACAGCTTTAAGTCTCGAGAAGTGCTCAGAAAACAAACTATCCGGAAGACGAGCTCTCCTCCCAAGTCAGTACCCTCTCCAGTGACCACACACCCCTTGCCTGGGGCCAGCCATGTCCCATGGGCTGCTGCGTGACACCCACCTGCTCTCCGGCCCGAAAGTCCTGCAGAGCCACACACTCACAGCGGTCGTCCTCCAGGTTGTAACCGGTCGTGATCTGGCCATGGAGAAAGGAACAAGACAACAATGAGGGTCCCGAGTTTGTTCCAGCAATGAGAGGGTAAAAGCTGCCCAGATGTCCTGAAGAGGTGCCCGCGCAGGTCTTTCCACTAGCACCACGCAGAGAACACACCCACTCAGGTCAGCCTCCACCGAGGTGACGCCCCTGATGCAAAGGAAGCGCTCCTGGGGAAGCCAGTCACTTACTTACTGGGCATCTCTCATGGGCCTCAAACAAGCACATGCTCTTACCACACCCCAACAGCAGTAGGCGACACGGGGACACATGGAGCAGGCCTTGTACCTATCCATGGTCACCTGGGAGCAGCAGGACCCTGGCAGACCCCCATTCACTTGCAAGGGTTTGGCCATTAAGGAGCTGAAGTGAGGTTTCTATTGGATACAGAATCAGGGGACAAGAAAAGCTCTATTTCTGAATCAAATATTTTACTCTGCCACTAGAAAATGTGCCGCTTCTGGGTAGGAAGGGCAAAGCACCCCAGCCTCCACTGCATGGCTCAGTGGCCGAGGGCTCACCGAGCACACAAGCCCTGGTTTCCGTCCCCAGTTCTTCCTTACTCCTTTTTTCCTGCCCAGCGTTTCTGAGGCCACCACAGCATAGCACACCCTCTAGCTACCTCCTAAATCAGTGTCTTCCCTAAGGCCCCATTTCCACGAGAGCCAGGCAATGCCATGGACTTGGCGCCAAGGTCACAAGGAAATAAATGCACCTGACCAACCAGCATTTTATTACCCACATTTCTTTTGGCTCCCCTCCCCCCTCCCCCCTTCCCCTCCCCTCCCCCTCCCCCTCCTCCCTGGCCCTCATTCTTCTTGCCTAGCTTGGCCTTGGAATCTAGTCCTGCTGTCCTCCACGCTAACCATACCACATGCCCCCCCCCTTCAGAACAACACCCAAATTCCCCAGTGAGGCCAATTCCAGAAGGCCCACATCTTCCTTGGATTTGTGCACACGGCTCCCGCCAGGCCCGGCCGCTGTCTTTGTGTCCCCCTACCTGGAGCTCCTTCTCCTGCTGCTCAGCTTTAAGACTGAGGAGACTGGGCCCCCTCAGGGCAGTCCCTCAGTGCTCTCCTCTGCCCTCCTGGGCTCTGCCCTCTCCTTTCCAGCCACATGTGTGAACACCTGCCATCCTTGGCAGGCAGTGGCCCTGGTGCCCCACACATGGCACCTAACACTTGACCCTCTAAGACTTCCTTGAGGCATGAACCCCCCCCAGGGGAAAGAGCGGGCCCCAACTTAGGGTCAGTGCTGTTTAGCACCTTGTCTCACAGGACAGCCTCATTGGCTCTGTGGATCCCGTACCAATGAACCTATCACTTCATCCCAGGAATCAAGGCTGTCTGCTAATAAAGGCAGTGACGTGGATCCACACCACCGCCGCGGGACAGAAGGCCACCAACACTCATCTTTAAACCCTGCCCCTACATGCTTCTGTTCTGCAAAGACCAGCGAGAAAACGAAAGCAGCGAAGGCAGAGGAAGCCAAGTACTCTAGAGCAGTTTGCACTCACAGGACACATTCAGCATTTGAACCCGATTAGAATTGGCTCCTTGAAGCTCCTGCCCAAAGTCAGGTTCAGGTGTGGACCCCAGAGGACCACCCTGATAACAAACAGTGCAGAACAAGGGGCTGCCCTTTCTTGAAAGCTGTGCTCCCCGCTTCTCCAAACTGGGACCTGCTAGCAGCCGAAACAGGAGGGAGGGACAGCAGGAAGGGAGGACGGGAAGGGAGCACAGTGCACTGTGTGATGAGGACTCACATGTCCCCTTCTGACAGCAGGTCCATGACCACCCCCACACGTGCTCCTCAGCGGGGGCACGGCGCCCAAAGGTTGTGTGTGGAGCTTCTCTGTGTGGCGCTGCCCAACACTTCCTCTAGGGTGCTGTCAAAGCGCATCTCAAGCAACCCCCCACACGGGGCAGGAACTCCATTAGTGTACCTCTATGAAAGAACGTGGAGGTTTCTCAAAAATCTAAATTGGAACTACCATGTGATCCAGCAATCCATGCACTCTGGCATACACTGGTGGGAAGGGAGCCAGCCCGGGAGGCCACGTACACTGCAGCCCACTCAGGGCAGCTGGGCCAGGGGGTACTGGGGACCCGCAGTAGGTGGTGAGTGAAGGCATCCCACAAGTGGGGCAACCTGGCTTGAACGGAATCATGTCACTCTCAGGACAACAGGTGGAACTGGAGGATATCAAGTCATCTGCCATATGCCAAACAAGAAAAGGCAAGTACTGTGTGTTTTCTCACATGTATGGAAACTAAAATAAAAAATGGCTTGACAGAAGAGGGACCATTGGGGAAAGCGGGGAGACGCTGTACGAGCATCAAGGGGAACCCATTCATCTGCATGACTGACAGGCCATGAGTGATGACGGGGTAGCATGGCCGGGGGGGCAGGGCTTTCCCTAAAGGCCCCCCCAAGGTCTCTGCCGAAGCCTGGAATGACAGCTGCCCAGGGAACCCACAGCCACAAGTGTCCCAGTGTCCAGACTGCTGCAAAGGCCAGTCCCCAAGGCAGGGACAGGTCAAGAATGCTGATCCCAGCACTGCTAGGCAGTCACATGGTCATTCTGCCCTCCCTCACCCAGCCTCATGTGACACCCAATATCCCTCCCAGCTAACTGGCCTACAAATACTTGTCATCGACAGCCCATTCCAGGCCTGAGCTAAGCCTCGGGAAGTGGTGCAACAAGGAGCAAGGAGCCTAAAATCTAGACATAGCCCTGCAGGTCCTCAAGTGCGTGCGGTGGTCGTGTCCCCTGGCAATTCTGGAGGGGGTGGAGTGTGCAGGCAGCGCCAGGGTACCCAGGGCTGAGGCAGCGGCCCGCTGTGGGCTCCTGGCTCTCATCCCCAGCACAGAGCTGACCTAGCAGGAAGGGCGCAGTGCGCAGCTCCCCAACACGGACAGTGGGAGGGCTGTGGGCCATTTTCATTTTCTTTTTCTAATTTTCTCCAAGTAAGTATCGTATTTTCATTATTGTAGCAGAAAAGAAATGAAGTAATACATGCTCATCAAATAAAATTCAGAAAACAATATAATCTCATTAACAATTTGAAAAAAAACAATTTCTTTCTGCTCTTTTTTTCCTACTATATGGAACGTATACATATCACTGATATATGTATTTTACATTCATCTATTCACCACTTGTGAATTTATTCAAAAAATACCGGCATGGGATGTACCTGCCTTGTGGGCTCTGCTTCCTGGGGGAGGGGCCGAGGGGATGGGGATGGGAGGACTGCGATACAGACACATTCCCGAAATGTACAGACGACAGTGAAGCAGAGTACAACTGTCCGGACAAAAATGGGAAAGCCACTGGACAGAAAGGAAGGGCTTTCATGGTGGTGCATGCCTCTAATTCTAGTGTTCTAGGAGGCTGAGGCAGGAGGATGTCAAGTTCAAATGCAGTCTGGGTAACTTAGCAACTCAGTGAAATTCTGCCTCTAACTGAAACGTAAGAAAGGCTGGGGATAAAGCCTGGTACAAAGGCCTGGCAGTACACCTCCCACCAGACAGGTGAGGCGTGCGAAAGGTGCGCAGGGCAACGCCCCCCACGCTGGTCTGGCTGGGATGCTGAGGCAACACGGCTAGGCACAGCCAGCTGTGTGAGGTGGGCATGTCCTGGCAGCGACAGCCGGGTCACACCCCTGTGCTGTGGTGTACTAGGCACAGGCTGCAAGCCGGGCCATGTGGTTGTCTTTCCCTTTGAGACCGGAAGCTGAATGTTTTCATGTTTCAAGTCACAGAAGGGGAGACCCCGGAGGAGACCCCGGCTGGGCTGCACGTGGGTCTGCACCGTCCTCGCCCTGCCCAGTGAGTGCCCCATACCACATACTGGAGCTCACACAGTGGTCTCTGTACCATCTCTGGCTGCCCTTCTCCTATCAACTGAACGAGAGGATGCCGGCCGGGGACATGAGGTTGGACGACTCGTGCATGATGTAAGCCCGTATTTCTCACAGGGGTCCATTCTCAGTGGGAGAGCCAACCACAGGCCCCCTTGCAACCTGTGCCCAGTACAGCTGCGGCCCATGCAGTCGCTGGCACACGCCCACCTCATGAGGCCCTGACCCTCCAAAGCCCACCCACTCCCCAGGCTGCACAGTCTTGGGGGCTGCTCTGAAGTCACTGCCACAGGCAGGATGCTGCGCTCCCCACCCGGGTTCTGGGACTCGGCTCCCAGCACACAGCGTTGCTGGGTTACAAATGTCTACCTACTCGCTCAGCGCGAGCCCAGATAACTAACAACAAGAGGAGATCAACCGCACAGACGCACACAGAAGAAAGAGAAGCTCTCTTGAAAAGCCGAGCCTTGTTTTCAAATGTCTTATTTTAAAAAAGAGATTAACTCTTAATGTGTATGAGATACAACTTCAGTGTTAAAACAGGATTTCTTAAATCCTACACATGAGGTGCCCATGAAGTCCTAGGACGACAACAGGAAACAGTTCAACAAAGGCTGAGCTCGCTCTGCCAGGGAACCACCACTGCGATGGGCGCTGCACCTGAAGCCCTGCCAAAGGGCGGGGCCCTTCTGCCAGCACAGGGAGGTTGCAAACTACATGATTCGCACCAAGGAAAACTGGCGAGAGTTGCCAGCGGTCTGTTATTTTTATTTTGACATAAACTTTAAAAAGCACAGACCAGCAGCATCCCATCTATAAGGCATCTCTGAGCAGGGGAGTACCCAGGCCAGGCATGGAGGGTGGGGGTGCCTCAGGCATCAGCAGCACTGGGCCCCAAGGCCACGCGCTCCCCTTCCCTAGACTCCCTGCAATTGTTTGTTCACAGCAAAGCATTTTTTCTTTAATCTCAGAAGTAAAAAATAAACTCTAATGATCAATCAAGTTTGGGAACCAATGATCTGGTCCAAAAAAAGGCAAAGAGAACTAGAGAGCTGGGTATTTTAAGAGCTATGAAAATTTTTTAATTTCAAGCTTAGGATCAGTTAAAAATATCTCTGAAGGAGAAAAAAATATATATAAAATTATATTCATTAATGAAAATATAAAACATGCTGCTTTTCTTAGTATTGCTAATTAAATTAAGCATACCCAAATTAAGGCAAAATCTATTCTCTCTTGCTACAACTGAAATACTCTTAAGACTCCAGGAACACTTGCTGCTGGCCCTCCCCGTCAGCAGGGGGGCGGGACACTCCCTGAAGGGCCTCGCATGCGGGACACGTGTTCTGGGGTCCTGGGCCCCTGATGGGAAGGAACTGCTTAGGCACCTCTTTAATGTATGCACAACACTAATAACAAGAAAGCTGGGGTCACGAAATGGTGAACAAAACACAACCAAACCAGTGGGCAAGTCTAATGTTTAAAATTCTACAATTATCTGGCGTTTATCACGTGTCCCCAGCTCCGAGAAGCCTCCAAACTGGATTGTGGCTTCAAACCTGCATCCAACAGAGAAACCCACCCTCCACCCCTCAAGCCGCAGCCACCGGAAGCCCCGCCCCCACCTCCAGCCGCGTGGGGGGCTCATGGAAGGTCGGAGACAGGGAAGCGACAAGTGGAAGGGAGTCCACGAAGAAAGGAATGCAAGGGGAAAACTGGGAGGGTCTTCAGGAAATCAGTACTTTTAAAAGAATCAAAATAAAGGTGCTTTGGTTTAGTCTGTGGTACAGCAAGTTGAGAAAATGAATGCGGGCTGGAATGTCAATGATGGCTCAGCAAATAAACGTCCTTGGCTTCCGCGGGGCTGAAAGACTCAAGCTCCGGGTTCTGGGCGAGAAGTTAGCAAGAGTGGTCGAGAAAACCCAGGAGTGGGAGGAACCCCCTCAGTCCCGCGTGGGGGGGAGGGCCGACAAGGGGACAAAAGCACAGGAAGTGGCTGTCACAAGCCTCCAGACAAAGCCCAGGGGAGATGGTTACCAGGCCGTTGGTGTGGTTACACATGTCCCACAAGGGGATCAGGGCCAGGGTCACCCGGGAGCCGTCCTCCGTGGGAACTTGGTTTTGTCGCGTCATAACAGAAGAGACCGCCCACCTGCAACGAGCAGAAGGAAGCAAGTGAATTTGGAGCCTTCAGAAGCCACTGCAGTGAGCAGGAACCAGAGGCAGCCCGCAGCCTACGGTTAGCGGGCCACTCCCTGAGGAGCCTCTTCTTAAATACCAAAAGCAACA
>NW_004524646.1:11296487-11297784 GCF_000260255.1 Octodon degus
CAAAGGTATATTTGCTAAGTATAAAATTCAAAGAGGACAGATCTTTTCTTTCAGTCCTTTAATTAGTCTAGTTTCTTACACACTTGGTCCTTTTTTTTCTTTCTAATATGGAATAAGATGCTATTTAATTTTGTTCTTCCATAGCTAATATTTTTATGTATATGCTTTAATGATTTTTTTCTTTACAGTAAGTTTTAGACAATTTCATTTTTGTGTATCTTGGTATGATTGTATTTAAATTTCTTGTGCAAAGGTTCATTTTTCTTGGAATTGCGGGATTATAAGTTGAACTAAATTCAGAAATTTTAAATCTTTAAATATTTAATGCCCACTCCTTTCTACTTTGAGAATTCTAGTTATATGAATATAAGTTTCTTGGTTTTGACACAATGAACTATTATGACTGATCTGTAAATTCTGTCTTCATTTTTATTTTGGACAATTTTTATTGTTATATTCATTTATGTTTGTAAATAATTTATTTTCAATTTGCAATTTATTAAAAAAATTGAAAGAAAAAAAAGATGGAACAAGGAAAAATCTCTACCGCCTGCCAAAAACCAGGCCACTTACATTCATGTTCAAATGCTACTTCTAAACCACTGGACATCAAAATGTCACCTGTGTACATTAGCAGGTCCCTTACCAAACTCTCACTAAGGAATGTCCTGAGTTTTGTTTTACAGAAGAGGTGCCACGAACAAGATCTCAAATTCCCGTCACACCCACCAGACTGGGGAGCTGGAGCCCTGACTGAGGGCATGAAGTACCAGCGGCTCCAGGAGCCGCACACAGTGCCAACCTCGGCCCAGTGGCACTGTGGGCCACAGAACGCCCTGTCAGGAGACATCTCATGCACTGCAGGATGCTCACAGCGGCTGGCCCAGGGCGGCAGCCAAAGCACCCCCACGCCCAAGGGACAAATCACACAGTGAACCACACTGAGCTACGCAGAGCTCTTTGGAACGACATACATAAAAAACAACTACCTTTAGAAATTAAAACGGATAAATTAGACTTCATTAAAATTAAGGACTTCGGTTCATCAGTTAAGATTCCGACACTGACTAGCAAGCTACAAGCAATGAGAAGATGATCCCAAAACCTAGGTCTCATTAAGGACACAGTCCGAGAGGAACACCAAAGCAAAAGCAGGCAGGGAGGCGCCGTGGGCTGCTGCTTGCTGCTCCCGGGCTTTCTCACAGAGCAGCAGAAACATGCTGAAATTACACAGTGGTGATGGTTACACAACACTGAAAGTTATCAGGGTGGCAAATGTCCTTGTTCTGTACACTTC
>NW_004524646.1:11297884-11317661 GCF_000260255.1 Octodon degus
AAGGGCAGCAGTGCTGTGATCTAAGACCAGGACCTTTCTGCGGGTCCCCACTACTGCCAAACCCCACCCCATCACCCTGTTTTTTACCCAAATGCAGACTCTGCACCTACTCTAAGCCTCAGTTAGAAGCAAATGATAAAACTTCTTCCTGATCAGGAGCCCTGGAAGAATCTCCAAAATGTGGAAGACAGCATTTTTAGGACATGGCGCAGTGCGGTCCCCACTTTACAGGAACATCATCTACTAAGGGGCACTTCCCATCAGCGCTAATGTAATCCCCAGCCCAGTGCTGCCTCGCCAGTCTCCGCGCTGGGGCTAACGGCAACTCCTAGACGGGCATTAAAATGCCTTCGGCTGTCCTTGCTGCTCGCTGTGACTCCTGGGACCTTCTCTGCTCTGACGCTGCACAGTCGCAGCAGGACCCTGACTGAAGTGTTCCCCTCATTGGCAGGACCCCACATTTGCCCTGGAAATCACCCCGACACACACCCGGCCCTCACACCAACCTGTAGTCCTCGTAAGTGAACGAATCCTTCAAGGGCAGTTTGTTGGCATGTGGATGGGTCTGGGAATGAGAAGTTTGGGAAAGCAGAGGTGAAAAGAGAAAAGGGAAAACAGAAATCAGTCAGCAGAATTTCATTATTTAGCTGCCTAACTGATCTAACAAGAACCAAATGAAGCCAGAGGCGTCCAGCCGTGCTACTGAGGGATCATCGGGCCATTATGCTCCCATACATCACTGTCAACTTAATTTGTTGTGCCCAGCAGCCGCCATAAATCTGCTCCCTCCCGTGTCAATCCCAGAACCCAGAGGCACCGCAGAGAACGCCGCGCCGCCGGAAGGGGCTGGCGTCCTGGAGCAGGCACGCCCACGCCGGGCAGGCAGCTCCTCGGCACAGGGAGCCTGCGCCCTCCAGGCGTGGGCTCCACCCCTCCCTGCATCTCGGCTCCAGCATCAGAGAGGAGCCGGCCCAGGCACGCTAATAAACCGAGTTTGTTCCGGCGCTCTGACTCAGGTCATTTGAGAGGAGTCGGCATGAGTGCAGATGAATCACATACGCCATAAATGTGGCCCGCACACCAAAACCCCAACTCCTTTATGAGACTGAAGAAATTTTACAAGGAGAAAACAAAACAGAAACCAGCATATTTTTAATTGTACTATTTTTTTTTTCTGAACAAAAGAACATTTGGTAAAAATATCTCTAACTTCACACTTAGGGGAAAATTTTATACATTTTGTATTCTCCCATCACAATGCTGCCCCCCTTCAGGCACTTAAAAACTTCGCCTCAATTAAGGAATTAAAAGCTGTAACAGTGTAATTTTAATCTCCAGTTTCAATTACCGCTGATAGACAGATTGCAGCAAGCCATCAAATAACAAATGGTTAGTTCTGAGCCGCAGACGCAACCGGCCACAGTAACACAGGAGCCATGCACGGCCCACTCTCCACCAGCCGCGCTGGTGTCCCAGGCGCAGCACAATTTGTCATCACTCACTATAATGCACTTGCTGGCACCGTGTGAGGGGCAGCAGGGGACGAGGCAAAAGTGGCTCAAGCCCTAAATCAATTAGAAGACAAAACCTCGCGCTCCGCATGCAGTTTCAGGCCAACTGTATCTCACAAAAGGCTGCCGGCTGGGCGCCGTGTCCAGGTTTCTGCTTCTTGTCTCTTCCGCGCCCACTGTTAACCCTTTGGAAGACAAGCCCGGCCAAAAGGAGACACCACAGTGGCTCTGGGTGCACGCTCTGCCAACAACGCGGCCCAGGGGGCGTGGGTGAGTCACTCGAGGGCGGCGTGCAGGCGACTCCTGTCCAGCTCTGCAGGCCAGGCAGCCGCGTTCCCGGGGTATCCGTGCTACAGCCCACGAGGGCCGAGGGGCCGCAGAGCACTGTGCTTCACGCCTCCTCTGTCACCAGGGAAGGGTGAGCTTGCTCATCGGCCAGTGCCGTGGCTTCTGCTTACTCATTAACCCGAGCATGGCACGGTCGGGCTTCCCAGGGAGGCGTGGGAAGGGCACAAGGGGTCCAGACTGCCTGCCGTGGGCGCCTGGCCCGCACACCGAGCGTGTCCAACGTGCAGCACTCTCACGTATTAGTAAAAGTGCTCGGAAAAGCACAGGGCAGCAGAGATGAGCTGCTCCTCCTCCCGCACTAAGGGCATCGCAAACGCCCCCCAGAAGCACTTCAAGCTGTAAAGAACAGGGATTCGTGTGCTAAAATTTCAATTTCACATTCTCTGATTTATTGAAACTTTTGCACATCCCAATTCTTCAAACTCTAGGATGAGGGAAATGCTACTGTTCTGTTATTTTTAAGTATTTTAATTTACTTGAACTTTGTAATTTACTCTGATATTTCCAAAGTTGGTAAAATTCAATGCTAAATCCCACAAATACTAAATATTCCACATCTTCTCTCACAAAGCTTGGCTTATTAAATAGGAGAAAAGATGACAATTTTCAAAACCAGAATGCTGAATCGCAAAACAGCTTGGGGAAGTAGGCACAATGCTGCACATCTGTAATCCCTGCTACTGGGGAGGCTGAGGCAGGAGGATCACAAGTTCAAGGCCAGCTTGGGCAACTTGGTGAGGGCCCTTCTCAAACAAAAGTGAGAAGGTGAGGAAGAATCTTCCAACATGGATTTTTAAACAAAGTCTTAGGACCCACAAAACTACTCAAATATAGGTTATTTCAGGAATAAAAAGGATGAAAGATCAACTCTCCAAAATGTCCCCTTCTTACTATTTATATGTAATATCTTATCTATAAATTCATGCTCATGGTCTTAAAGCATTAAGACAAAACAAAAAAATGTGTAAACATTTTTCTGATTGAGCTTGATGATTACTTTGGAGGTACAAAAGTTATATAATATTTTCAGTGTTAGAAATAGTTGTTCTTGTCGTAAAAGGCCAGGGTGCGCCTACTGTGCATAGTTCTGGTATAAAAGCTATTCTGCGGTGACACATGCACTTAACTGTTACATCGAAGCCAAGTGTGACAGGGGAAGGCAGGCGCGTCCCAGGTTGCAGGGCTGGCGCCTCCGGGGCAGCAGCGCCACCTACTGGCATTGTGGAGGAGTGGCTGTGGGTGCAGAGCTAGGACAAGGCTCCTGGCAACTCACATGAGCCCAAGACAGACTTGGTTTTTAAGAAAAAAGTATCTTATACCTAAAATTATAATACAATAACTTTATAAGCATCCAAAAGCATTCAAATATTGAAAACAATCTGTCCATACAAGTATTTAATACTGTACATTTCCACTTATTCTGGAAAAATGAACAGGCCAAGACAAATGTCTACTATAAACGATTTTCATTTAGTGATCAATCTTAGTCCTTCCCCTGTATCCAAAGACTAAAAACCTTCTTTCACAAAGCAGCTCCATGCGCAGTCCACCTGAGCACCCCTCAAATTCTCCTAGGTGAAGGTGCAGGAGCCCGGGGCAAGGCACCGCCTGCCCCAGAGCCGCCTGGTTGGGCTGCGCCCACCCTCTCCCTAGGAAGCATGTCTAACCTCTGCTCTGAAACAAAGTGCAGAATGAACACAGAAGACTTAATTCTCTGTGCCCAACTGGGTTTAGCTGTGACTGCAGTTTCCAAGACACAGATACACCCAGGACAAGGAAGGGTGCCCCCAAACAGTGTTGTGTGGCTGTTGGACACAGGATGACGGTGACCCAGACCCTACACACCAAGACCAACCAGGCAGGAAGGGGCTGCCAACCACTGTCCCAGCCGAGCCCCTGTGAGTGTGGCTTCTGAAGGAGCTGGTTGTCTTCCCAATTTTCTGTGTTGGATGCGCTGACCTTCTTGAGCACAATCAGTATTCAACCTTGGGAGCCGAGCCCCAGCTCCTGCCCAGCCTGGAAGCCGGAGCACCGAGGGGCGCGCTGTGCAAGGTGCCTGCTGGCACCCTCTGTGGAGCCGGGTACCTGTCCAGTCACTTCCCGCTCCCCCCTCGTGACACACAGTAATACTGTGCCTAGTACAAAATAATCACTGTTTGGGAAAGATTAATATCTGAAACTGTTTGTTTGACTTCAATAAAAAGCAGCAATATTGCTAAATATGTAAGTATGACATTTTGAAGAATTTACCATATTGCATAGGTCTGGTAGCGATGCTTAAGGAAATTAAAAACCACTACAGTCAGCAGATTTGATCCTTATTAAAGTTCTGTCTTGAACTATCATTCACATAAAACAAAAATAAACCAAGAAGAAATTTAAATAAAACCTATAGATTATAAGTGTTTGAAGATGAAAAAAACGAACGATATTCTGGCTTTAAAAAATTGATTTAGCATGCAGCTTCTCTTTATAGTCCCTTGATAAAAATGAAATCTCCCTAACAAACACTTAATAAAACCTGTCAATATCTCTGGAAAGAAAAATGACACAAATGCATTAAGTATTAAATACCCTTGGAAAAAGTCACATATTCCATGAATTTTTGATGTACTATCTTGACATTAATGTAAAACCTTGATATTTATAATTGACAGATATTTAATAAAGTATAAAAGAAGATGGCCGCCGCGCAGCATGCAAATTTTTCAGGTTGATCAGAGACCAGGGACGCAGACACGCACGTGCACTAAATAAACAGTTAATATGCGCCACGCAGAGCCGCGCGGCCTCGCGGTAAGCTCCCGCCCCGACCCTTTGTGGGGAGCCACGATAAGCAAGGTTCGTTACTGCGAGAATTCCTAATTCAGCAGCATCTAGTGCAAGAGACAGCTTTGAACAGGAACAGCTCTGCACACTGGAGTCAAGGGCGGTTTTTGTTTTTAACATTGAGCAATGAGCGTTTTAAAAATAAAGATAAGCACCTCCACAAATACATGGGAAGGTATTTCCTGGAACAATTCTCAAAGGAAATGAATTTGACCTAAAGAAAGATTCAAAATCTCTGGGGAGGAACAAAGGGCTAGAGCACAGAAAGAGCGCAAAGACACGAACACTTGTGAAAATCAGGCCTTCCCCAGCTCTAGGGCAGTCCTCCCTCCTCAGTGGCCGCAAGGAACGGCGCTCAGCTCATCAAGAGGACTGCTGGCTCCTGTGCGGAGCTCACACCCTGCTACGATGCAGAACCAATTATCAATTTCAGCACCGTACACGAGTTCAGAGGCAAGAGGAAGGCTACCGTATAATAAAATGTATTTTGAATGTTGTACCTATCCTGTCCTGATGAAAAGCCATAGCATGCAGTTAAACTGTCCTAAAACACATCTGTGAAAATAAATGAATGTATCTGTCTTACTTGGTGGCATATGGTATGAAGGGACAGCCAGGTTAATTAGCCAGGGTCATGCACACCCAACTCCAGAGATGGGCCCATCTCATGCATTTCTACAAAGATGAAACCAGCCCAGAAGCTCACACTTGGCCTCTGAGGGTAGACATGGTCATACACACTCCACAGCTGTGTCAATGCAGCCTCACAGCCAGGGCCCTGCGGGTGTGGACACCACCTGCTGCTTCTCTGCTGGCTGCAGGGTGCCTGGCCTCAGCACATGTTCTGCTCTTCCAAACTGAGGAAGGAGAAAAGAAGCCACAGCAACCCTATGGCTCATCTGGCAAGCCCGAGACTCTCATTCTCCTTGAGAGGAAGCCAAAGGGGCTCGCACCAGGGGGAGGCAGAATGCAGGAGCGTGGGGCCAGGAGATAGGTGGAAGGTGCTTCCGCAGAGACAGCAGCAGGGGCGCGCAGGGCCACCGTGCAGGCCTCAAGCCCAAGGTGGCCTTGCAAAGCCGCGTGGGGACTGATGAACCCTCCTACTTGTATTTTATTTCCTAGGCGGATATAGTACAACTTAACAAGCAAATATAGACTCAGGCATCCATTGAATCTAAAATCTAGATTTGATGACCATAAATCAGAATCAGAGCATGGTTCATATATTCCACTCTTGGGGGAAAAATCTATTTTTAAGGCTTTTATTTTTAAATACAGATTACATCCAACTCCGGGGAATTTTCCATCATAAAGCTCTTTGAATTCACTCAATATGATCAAATAAAAATTTAACTACATCAATATACATTTAATTAGGACTTGCTACTTTACTTTTCACTTACATAGAATTTTCTGTGACAAATATGTATTACTTTATAATAAAAATTAAACAAAAAATGAGATTAGAGAAATAGAATTGTTCAATAACTTCATAAAATTGCTTTTAAGAAGACTCAATCTACTACATCTAAATGTTAAAAATCATCTACATAGTTTAATTCAACTACAACTTACTGAAACCCCGCAAAAAAGGTCTCCATAACGTCTGCATTAGCTGCCACTTGTACACCCTGGCGAAAGATAAATCGATTACAAACAAACCATCAGAGTCAATCAGCACTTGGGGTGAGGGTTGAGACAGGTCTCACTGAGTAGCCCAGAGTGGCCTCGAACCCAAAATGATTCTCGTGCCTGAGCCTGTCAAGTGCTGGCACCTCAGGTGTCCTCTACCACGCTCCACTTCCATCAACATTTTTGACTGTCACTCATTCATTCACTCAACAAGACAGGGCTTTCCTAAGTTGCCCAGGCTAGACTCAAACCTGCAGTCCTTCAGCCTCGGCCTCCCGGCTGGGACTGTAAACAGACACTGCCACGCGGGCTTTCAGCAAGTATTACCCTGACTAGTAGAGTGAGATCATGAGCAGGCTCCATGGAAAAGCCAGCAGGGCAACTTAAAGAGAAAAAATGCCCAGGACGGAGGCGAAGACAGCTGGCGTGCGAGGCAGTTCCACTCCTGCGCTGCAGAAGCTTCCTCTCACATGCACCCTGGCCTGCAGGGCCCTCCATCCTAGGCATGCTGCTGCCTGTGACATTTCTTCGCCCTCACTGGGACAGGATTGTGTCTCTGATAACAGTGAGCCCCCAGTACCCTGCACCCTGCCCCATCCGTAGACACTTATCTGTCTGATCCAGAAGGGAGACTCCTGGTCTTCTTGGAGACAGTGGAGGACGTGAATGCAAGTGGACCTGGGAAGTTGCTACTGACCAATCTGCAGGCCTGCGCAATGGGCCCAAAACGGGAAGTGACAAATTCTCCACATGCCACGACTCCAGGACGAGGACAGGAGCCCCTCTCAGCCCTGGCACAGGCAGCTCCCGGCACCTCCCTCTTGAGCTTCTGCACTTCTGCATTGCTTGTGAACAGAGCACTTCCTGTCTGGAGATCAGGAAACCTCCTTGCCTGCTTTCAAATTCATCTTTGAACACATTGGAGAAAGCTCTTCCCTAAGAGCCCAGCAAGGAGCAAGATGCCACATGCTGCACTGGCGCCACACCCGGTGCACTGAGCTGCCACTGAGATGCGCATGGTGGCCCACACCTGTAATCCCAGCACTGGGGAGGCTGAAAACAGAGATCACTATGACTCCAAGCTATGTAATGAAACCCTATACCAAATACATGTTTTTTGTTTAAAAAAAGGAGCAAGACAGACCAAGGCCCAAGTCCTCGCCCACATGGTCACCAGTGTCCCAGTCACCTCCACATTTGGGATCACCCTATGCATGCAGAGCACCTGGGGCCGCTGGTCACCTCAGCAAGACACCCAAGGGCCCTTGTGCCTCCATTTCTGCATCTGGTAGGCGACTTCTACCTTCGCCTGGGATCAACAAAGCCTGTGTTGGTTGTGGACACCCTGGTGCCCCTGCCATCTCCCTCTGTGGGCTGAGAGAAGGTCTCCAAGCCACCTTGAGCCTACTTCAGAGGTCTGCAAAGTGCCACGAAGCACATTCAGAGGGGTACACACAGGACTGAGACGTGGCTTGGCACAGAGCACTTGCTTTGCATATGCAAGGCGCCGGGTACAAAGCTCAGCACTGCAAAGAACCAGAGAATGTGTATACTTGTAACTCCTCAGTCTTATCATTAAAGAAACCAGAAACAGAATACAAAGCAGTTAGTGCTGGGTAACAGCACGTCTGCATCAAAAACCAAGCTCAAGTTACTTACCTTTAGTTTCATTCGGTATTGTTTTCTTTTCACTTGAGCTATTTTAGGTCTCAAGGATTCAGGGTAAGTCTTCTGCACTCTGTTTAACAAGCAGAGCTGTCAGCTAATTCTAGAAGGACAGCGTGGTGACCAACTTCATGCACAGGGAGCTGACATAGGAGCTGCATGATAACCGTGGCCAGGGGCAAGGACTGCCTGTGACTTATGCAGAAAGCTCTCTGTGACCAGGATCAGGGCTAATAATGGTCACCAGGCTGAAGTGTATATCTGTGTGTGTGCAAGGGGGGGGGGTGTTAATGTCACTCTCTGTGACCAGGAGCAGGGGATGTGAATAGTCACCGGCCAGAGAGGAGCGTGGACTGGTCACTGTCTGTCTCTCCAGTAGGCACTACAATCGACCTCATTCTACTGACAAGGAGACAGAGGGAAACGGCTGTGCTGTGCCCTGGGTTACCGATCAGCAAGCGAGGCCGGAATGACCAGCGTATAGCATTTTCTAGATTTTACTTCAAGGCAAAGGTTAATTAGTTGTCCTACTTTTATAAATAAACTCTTACGAATTCTGGCATGGTAGTACATCTTCAGTTGGTGCAACTGTAAAAAAATGCTTGGTAAATACTGCTGTCATCTAAAATCCATGATAGTAATATTACAAGAGGCACCCTAAAGTTTAGTGTCGGACAGTAATAACAGCACTAAGACTGAGGGTATCGCTTCCCAGGCTGACCGAAAGGACTCCACACAGGTCTTTCTCACCGTCACAGATTTATCAGGCCTGAAGCTGACCCAAGCGCCCCAGGCCCAATGCCCTGGGCTGGAGTTGCAGCCACATGGTACGCAACAGGGGCCTGGGCTCCATCCTAGCACCAAGCAAAATTCTGGCTCAGAAAACATACATGCACTCAATACACGTATGTATGCGTGTGTCTCTTTCCTAAATTATGTTTTAGAACATAGAGGTCACATACATACAAGATTCATTCTCTTGTTTTGGTCTACAGAATTATGCTACACGGGCCCAGGGAGATGGCTCAGTAGAATAAGCACTTCCCTGGCAAGCACAAGGGTCTGAGTTCAATCCCTGGGTCCAACAAAAATAAAATAAAATAAAATAAAAAGAATTATGCTACACTAGTGATCCAACTGATGCCAATGCCCCATTATGTGGAATTCCTATCAGTTTCCAAGAAAACTCTAACTGTTCTCAACACCCATCTTTCTCCCAGCTCCTACACGATCTTGGTGGCCACCTCCACCGATAGGGAAGTGAACCTTGATCTTTTAATGTTTGGCCTTTAAGCCTAAAGGCAGTCAGAGAGGCCTCCAGGTGGCTAGGGGGAAATGCACTCCAGGGTGCAGCATGGAGCCCAGCAGCAGCAGAGTCACACTGCTCGGTGCCGCACCACCTTGGCGGTTAAGTTCGTCTTCAGGAGGTGGACATCTGCCTCAACCAAGGGAGCCCCGGAGACACTGCTCTCAGGATCAGATGCTACTTGGGTGCTGACTTCCAGGAGCTGGCTGTGGCACTCCACAAACAACACAGGTGGGGAAGGGCCCGCTCTGCCACGCAGCTCGGCACAGCCCTGCTGGGTGCGGTGTGCACTGGCATCTGGGCTCTCAGAATGCTGCAGAGACCCGGGTCACAGAGGTCCAGCTCGTGTCTTGACCTCAGGAAGCTTGATAATGACCCACACTCCCTTCATTTCTGTATTCTCAGGCCTGAAGATGTCGGAAAGGTCCAAAGAGCAAATCCCCAGCACTACGCCTCCAGGTCAGTCCAGGAGGGACACAATGACAAATGTCTCTCCTGGAGAAGACGGGCGCAGGCTTCCACACGAGACATCCCAAAGCCTCTCACTCCGCAACACTAAATCGCTCATGAGGAGGAGTGACTCTGAAAAGCCCCAACCTCAGCAAGGGGACTTTCAAATGCACCACTCTGTGACTTGAGAGATAAAAAAAAAAACTTTCAACAACATTAGTGAAATTCTCCCATTAAAAACTACATTTCAGGTTATAATGTACAGAGTCCAAGTAGAACACCAGTACTAGAAGTCCAGATGGTCTCTTCAAAAGCCAGATGTAACTGAACACATCCACACCGTGACAGCAGCGGCAGGGTCTGTCTGGATGAAGCAAAGTTCCCGACTTCACCTTCAGCTGTGCAGTGGCTGGCATGGGCGGCCCCAAAGGTTCCCAGGTTGTGGGAACAGCATGGTCGCCAAGCTGGCACTGCCAAGCGGTGCTGTGGACCTGCAGGGGGTGCACTGGCTCGTGTGCAGGCCCTTGTGTCCTTTGGCACACACCCTTGACAGGGACTAGAGCCCCACCTGGGCCTTTCTCCTCTGCTGCTGGGTCAAGGCAAGTAGCCCGCACCCGCACATGGATGCTTCCTCGCCAGGAGCCCCTAGAGCTCCAGGCACAGGCCGTGGGCCTGACACCGGCACCTCCAAAGCCAAAGCCACAACAGACCTGTTCTCCTTGTTGTTACCTATCTCAGCGATTTCATTCTAGTGAGGGAAAACTAACACAAGTTGTTTTTTTAAAACTTCCCTTCTTCATCTCATGAACAGTGAAAACAGGTGCCAGCCCTTTCTCAAATGCTGTTGTACAAGAAGGCGAGTGGAGGAAGAAGCAGGCACTAAAATGCTCCTGTGTCTCATCAGAAGCGAGGCCTGCACCAAGCCTGACCTGGGGCCCACCTGAGGCAGACAGGAACCAGAGGGAAAGCACGAGTCTTATTCCCTCCTTTTCCACAAGGATCATACTTCATCTCTCATGTTCTTAATTAAATGTTTTACTGATCAATAGTTATGAAATGAACTTATTCTTCTCTTTTCAGAAGAAATGCCATCTAACATTCTAGAGTGCTACCATTTTGTCAGAGCAGTCAGTTTCTGGAAACAACTTTTCTATGAAGGAATATTTTAATCAGTGCGTATCTTTTCAAGCACTGCTAGAAAACAGGCAATTGTTAATTTGTTCACCTGGAACAGAAAGTCAAAAATCCAATATATTGACTCAAGCTGTCTTCTGATGGGACATGTTGGACCACAGTCATTGACAAGAAGGGCTTGGGATGGGCCCGAAGAGCCAGCTGGCGCGCTCCAACCCAGAGCACAGCTCTGAGAACACGTCCATTTGGGGACAGGCGTGGCAATGCCACAGTGGCTCCAGAAGAAAGGACCTGTGGGGTGTGTGCATGTTTGGCAGAAGAGGACAATGGAAGGTGAGGTCCCTAGTCCTATGTCACACAACTCTGGCAGCCACACACCTCTGCAGGGGCAGGAGACCCCAGGCTGCATCAAGATTAAAGACAGCATCACGACAGGGCAATGCCTCAAAGGCACAAGGACCATCTGTAAACCAAGTGGACAAAGCCAGGATGCAAGGGAAGAATAAAATGCAGGGAAGTGAAGCAACAGTGCACAGAGCCAAGTCCTTGGGCCTGACTGTTCCTCACAGGGTCAGAGGAGGAAACAGACAAGGGACCAGTCAGACCAGATCTCAGCTTCCTCACTAGAGAGGAATAAGGAAGCCCAAGGGAGCCGAGAGGAAACACCTGAAACAACACCCAGTGAGGGAAGGAATGGCAGGGGAAATGAGTGAGCAAGCCTGCCTGCAGCAAGCTGTCACTCACCAGCCAGGCCAAAGAGGGCACAGTCACCCTGCAGCCCCAGCTCCATGCCCCGAGGCAGAACTGCAGGTGTGGGGCTGACATACACAGACAGTCAAGCCAGGATGTCTGGTTGGGACAGGAGGTGGGAGACAGCCTGAGGGCAGGGGCCTGGACACAGGCCCATTTCTACTTGAAAGGTTCTCTATGTTTCTAAATCAAGCAGCACCAGACAAAGAGATGGGACTAGAAATAATTTCCATGCGGATGGCTGAGCGCTGCATACCACAGGCAGCGACACTCCACCAGGTTTGTGCAACTAACGAGTCCTACTCTACAAAAGGAAAGGTTAGCAGACTGCTTTTGCAAGATAAATAGCGGCAAGCAGCATGCACACCTTGGCAATTCTCTCCTGGGGCAGAAGCCAAGAGGGGCCGGGTGCAAGCAAGGACAAGCCAGGCCTGCACGCAGGGCCAGGAGCCGTGGCCTGTCCCACAAGGGCTCACAGGCTCAGGGATGCAGCCTGCTCTTGCCCATGCCCAGCTAGCCTCAGCGCAGAGCAGGTGGCAGCTCCGGACACACTGGAGCAAGGTCTTAGGGCTTTTGTGCTCTCAGTGGACTATCCCTAGCAAACAATAAGCACCAAGGGTCGGCCATCACGGCTCTGCAATTGCGGACACTCCTGCTCCGGACGCGGCAGTGGCACAGGGCTCTCCACTCTGCGGAGCACACGGGCAGGCTCTGTGCTCAGGTCACAGATGGACCTGGAGCTTAGAGTCAGCTGCAATTACTCAGGCTGTGGAAGATGGTGCAGATGACAATCTCTTCCTAAACACTTAATGAATCTACTGCAAAAAGAAAAAAATCTGTTTTCCCATCTGCACCTCCAGACACATATAATAAAGTGACATTTTCCAACATAGGTTTTTCTAGATCATTAGCTTTGTCAGTTAAGACTCTCTGCTCGGCAAAATGACCATTATTCTTTCTAGTCACCTTTTAATTTCTAAAACCCCCAAAATTTACAAAATCTGTTAAATAGTCTTTAAATTATTTATCCTTGAAAAACTGGATGTACGAAGCAGTTTCTCCCCATTTTCACAACTTTCCAGATTGGAACATTTCCCCCTCCCACTGACTCCCTTAGCTAAATCCCAAAACAAAAGTTTTTAAGATCCCCCTCCTTTACAGTTCCGTGTGACCTACGATGACCTCTGAATTCCTAACGCAAGCACTCTACCATACACTTCCTCACCTTTGCTTCTGTAACCTAGCAAGTCGCCAGCCAGGGGATTGTGACCTCAACTCCGCTTGTCCATTCAGAAGGAAACACGCAAGGCAGGCACGCATGGTCCCATTTCTGCCCCCATGGGTAGCTGCTGGCCAGAAGCCACAACCAGACCAGAGTGACAAGGCACAGGCAGGGATGCTGGGCAGGCAGAAGCGAGCTCCTTGGAAGGCAGGAGACAGGAGGGGCCTCCAGAGGGAGTACCACACCCTCCTGCTGGATGCCCCACACGGGCCCTGATAAACACAGCTCCTGGGTCACCACCGCCACTTCCTGTCTTCAGAAGTCCACAAACAAGGTAGGCATGGGTCACCTTGCACTGGGTCATCTTGCACATTTGCAACATGTAGGTTTCTTTGAAATTCTTTCTAAAGGCTTCATCTTATGTTTTCATACCAGCAACTGACCTTAGCAATTGTGCTTGCCAGGCAGATGCTGTGCCGCTGAGCCATGTCCCAGGGCCAAGGCTTCATCTTTGATTTTTAAAAAATAAGGAAGGCACATGCTAAGAGAGGAGCACAGTTAAATGAACCCCAGAAGAGCAGCAAGGCAGCCAGGAAAGCAGTACCCTGGCTCAGCTTGGGGTGCGAGCCAAGGTGGGCAGAGACCTTGCTGCCCACATTTGCACGCTGTCTTCCACCCCCACACAGGCGCACCCAACATGCTGTCTGGGGCCGTGCTGCAGCTGGGTAATGGGTACAGCAAGGGTGCCCACTGCTCTGACCAGCTGCGGGCCTCCAGGGGGAGCTGCTGGGCGGCTGTGGCGTGGGTCAGCTCCAGCTGGACCTATGCCAAGGTCCTGAGTTACTGGTCATTCACAGACTAGACCTCTTCCCAGTAACTTCATGATGCCCACAGTGCATAGGGAAGCATACTCACAGCTGACAGAACGGACAGCTTCTGTCTGACTCAGAAGCTCCCCTGACTTCAGTAAGTAAAGCAACTACTGGTCATCAGGCCAAGCACATCTTTAGTCTCCTGCCTGCTAAGCTCTATTCCACTATGAATCAGCAGAGCACACTGCTGCTCTTGGTGAACACGAGACCTGCAGGATGAACCGTGCCTGCACACAAGGCTGAAAGCGGCAGACATAAGAAACTTTTAAGAAGGATTTTAGCCAGGGTGGCAGGGCACACCTGCAACCAGGTCCTGGGGAGCTGAGGCAGGAGAAGCACAAATTCAAGTCAGATGAGCAACCTAATGAGATGTGCTATCTCAAAGTAAGCATTAAAAAAAAAAAAAAAAAGCAAAGAGGGGTGCTGGGGATGACAGTGCAAAGGCCCTAGGTTCAATTCCCAGTGCCACAAAAAAAGCTTTGTACAATCTTGGAGAAATGAAGAAAATCACAATTCCTTCACAGAAAAGAATACAGGAGGCAAAACAGCAGTGGTATCACTTGATCCTGGAAGCGTGCAAGTGAAATCCTGCAGGTTCCATGCGCCTCTGTCCTTTCTAAGGCTCCTGAACAAGGCGTCCTCTGCCGGTCTGCTCCAGGCATCACAGGACCGACGAATGAGAGGCGCCCTTTCCTCCCCAAGCAGGGCTGGTGCTACAGAGCAGGGGCTTCCAACAGTGCAGCAAGGGCTGGCCTGGAGTCTGGTGATTGCGTTTCTAGAGATGGACAGTCTCTGTCCATGTGGAAAGGTGGCATGCACCCCACACACACGGCACCAGGCACGGCAATGTCAGAATGGGCCACGCAGGGCAATAGAGGTTGGCATGCAAGCACGGTGGGTGAGAGGGTGCAAAGCAGAAGGCCACGCCCCGGAGGTCCTGCAGGGCCCAGCTGCCGCCTGGCTGGCCTGTTTCTCCACACGCAGTGGGAAGGCAGAGACTGTATCTCCTTTTGCTGGCACTTGAAAGATGCCAAAAAGATCATGTCCCTCCAGAAAAGCAGACTTAATAAAGCTGATAATGCAAATGATAAAAAGGTTGTTCTTCAGAGAAAGTCATCTATCAATGAATGAATCAAACAAGGAGAGTGAAGGCAGAAGGCCACCAAGGCTTCAGCACATGGTAAAAACGAGCAAGGAACAGGGGCAGCACGCAGTATAGGCCTGCAGTGCTGCGTCCAACCCCGGCGACGCTAGCAGCAGACATTCCTGCCTCAGCCTTCTGACGAGACCACACTTGGCCTGCAGCCACCAAAGCCTGAAGACAGCCCAATGTGGCCAGGCCTGGGCTCCTGGGCCAGAGGAGCCATGAGATAGGTGTTTGAAGACTAAGAAACAGAATTTGTAATGTTGGGTACACACTGCAAAAAACTCCACGAGTGCACACACTTCTTCCGTGAGGAGGCCGAGG
The DNA here is from genome assembly GCF_000260255.1 of Octodon degus. NCBI lineage: Eukaryota > Metazoa > Chordata > Mammalia > Rodentia > Octodontidae > Octodon > Octodon degus. The sequence goes on from NW_004524646.1 coordinate 11,313,072, forward strand.
ACGTGCCACACAGCACCATACCAGAAATCTCAGGGCTTGCATCAGCCTTCTGGCCTCTCCACACTGCGCCCCAGCACCCTTACCTCAGGAACTGTCATCACCTGCCTTTTAGGAAAGGGGAGCTGAATCTGTTTGCAAGCAAAAGAGAAAAAGAAGATGATACAAGGAAAGGAAAGGCAGAAAGCAGGAGGGCTGTCACCCACCAGAGACTCAGGCTGGGGGGCGGGGTGGGGGGCGCGGGTCAGGCCTCTCATCGGCTTTGCTCTCACCCTCCCAGCCAACTGCGGCTCGGCCTTCACTCGCTTGCTGCACACTGCTGGTCCCAATCCGGGACTCCGGCACCCTCAATATGATGGATCGGGGCTTTTCCCCGTGGATTGCACAGCCACAGCCAACATAAGAGCCGTCTCACACTCCCACAGCCAGAGCTCCCACGGCCAGAACTCAGGCCATGTTAAGGCCTCCATAAGGCCTACCTTAAATGTGGAAAGGTTTATTTTGGTGTCTTCGATTTCACACACCTGTTTTTGTCCTTTGAAGCAACTAAAAACTGTGGCACAGAAGGGAAGCAGTGCAAAGCACTGGAGTGGCTCCACACAGGCCCTGGCTACCTGGGCCAGAGGCCCAGGATGCTAGCCTTCCACGCTCACCTCGGGCCCAGCAAGGGGCCCTAGAAACCCCTGGAACACCCTTCACAGGGCCAGGTCAGTCCTGGCGGCCACCAAGGACAACTGCGAGGACCTCTGCTGCCTGCTGGCCATGCGCTGGGGGTGGGACTGTGCATGCACGGCAGGTTGTGTCCTACCATATCTGTCCAGATCTGGCCTGGAGGCCTGGGAAACCCTGTCAGTAGAATAAATGAGACTAACTTTTCTCCCACTGCTAGCTGGTATTTTCCAGTATTTTCAGCTATATATGCATATGACTTTTCAAAAAGCTTTCCCTGAAGGCAGGAGGGGTAGCTTAGCAGCAGCATTTGCCTTCTACATGTGAGGCCGTGGGTTCCATTCCCAGCACTGGGAAAATAGTGTTCATTTAGAAAAAAGAAAACAAACAAACAAAAATGCTCCCTGACACCAACAAGAGACCAGCTGTGCCCACTATCTTCGGGTTCCCTGACCCACAGATGACAACAACCTGCCCTGAAGACACAGGCACAGGGCCAACCTCGGGGGAAGCAGGGGACTAAGCTGAAGAGGGACTGGCTGTACTAAACTGCTGGTACTCAGCACCAACAACCACTTCTGCCTCAGGGGAAGGGTCAGACAGGTGGGCTCCTCCCACCCTGCTCCTCCAGCCCAGGGTGCCTGCTTCACTACCTGGGGCCCACAGCCCAAGATGAGCCTAAAAATCTAATCCCACATGGCTGCAGTGGACCAGTCACTGTGTCCAAGATGGGCCTGGCTCAGGCAGGTTCCGAGCTGGGCAATGACAGTGACAATTAGCCATTACTGGGACCAGGCCTACAAATATGCTAAGCATCCTCACACAGAGCCAACACTTCAGCCTCACAGGGCCCCATGGGAGACAGACACCGCCATCACCCCATTTCACAGATAAACTAAGGTCCAAAAGAAACTTGCCTATAGTCACTCTCCAACCACCACAGTGCAGGATGTACATGAATATGGCATACCTCACACATATAAAATTAAATAAAAAATAAAAGGTGAGTCCACAAAGTGGACCCCTTACCTTTTTGGTAAAGGTGTGTACTTCAGGAAGTGCTCTCAAACTTCTCACCTAATCATCCCAATTCAGATTCAAACAGAGTGCAGCTGTTTGTACACTGGTACCCAAGTCCCAGGGTTTGGAGCCCCAATCTCACACTCCCTCGCTATGATGTATCAGCCACGCCATGCAGAGGAGTTCACATGGACAGCCATTTCCAAACAGCAACATGTGTTTGTCAGGACACCATACACAGTCCTCCTGGAGCCTAAGCCTGGATCACCTGATCCCCTATCTAGCCACTCCAGCACCAGAAAAATAAGCATCCCGTGGCACCAAACACAACAGAGGGACCTGCCCTGCCTGAGCACTACATAACCATGAATTCAGATTTAAACGCATATTCAATGTAAGAGCACTATGTGTCTCCTTGATGTGGTCACCAACACTGAGACAAGCTTCCACTCTGTCACCTCCACCCACTTCGAGTAGCAGCTGTCCACTGGGACAAGGACACCATGCCCCAGGGTCCCCCTCCTCCCGCATCCTAGATACAATCCGCTCTACTCAGATCAGTGTATTCCAAGGGTCAGTTTTGTGACAAACCTGACAGTCACAAGTACAACAGAACTACAGTGATTTAAAAACTAAAGGGCAAAGTCCTTTCAGTCTGGCAAATAGCCAGTAGTCACAATGCTTCTGTACAAAGGACAGAAAACAGCTCAGATGAAAACAGAAGATTGTAGAGCAATTTGTTTTCTGAATTTAATCTTTCACACAGAAAAAAAAAAAAATTAGTACTTCAGCATTCATTACAGTTGTAATAGAAGGTTAAAAAACAATAAGAAATCTAAGTGATATTCTCCATGATCAAGAAGGAAGGAGGGAGTGAGACGACCCGGGGCCCGCGGATCCTGAATAGACCCAGAGCGCAGGCCTAGCGTGTGAGAGGACCCAGGGCAACCGGATCCCAAATAGACCCAGAGCGCAGGCCCAGCGCGTGAGTGAGACGACCGGGGCTGCGGATCCTGAATCGACCAAGAGCACAGGCCTAGTGTGTGAGTGAGACCGCCTGGGGCCCACTAGATCCTCATTTGACCCAGAGTGCAGGCCCAGCGTGGAACCCTTCAGCAGAACTCCCTGCAAAGAGGCTAGAGGCAAGACCCACCCAGCTGATTCAGCAGAACATCCTGCCAGACAGACACAAAGGGTTCAACTCCAACAGCTGCAGCAGGAAGTGGAGCACAGCAGCCAGATCCAAGCAACACCCACCTGGAGGAATCTGAACTTTGTAGATCCAGACCTGATGGATGCTAAGGTAATAACTCTATCCAAGCTCTACACCAAAGGTCAGAAGACAGTGGTATACAAAATGACAAAGAGAAGGAGCAAAATGCAGTCTCAGGCCCCGAGTCCACCCAGTACAATTGCAGAAGACACTAGCATAGAGGAAACTGCAAATCACACATCTGATATCTCTGAAACAGTAGCACTGGAAGTACAGAAACAACTGCAGAAAGGTATAGAAGAAATCAGATCAGAAATAATTTCTGAACTAAAAAATGTAGTGATAACTATAATCAAAGAAGTACTAAATGCTTCTAAAGAAAACACTGATTAAAAAAAATAGAGCAGAATATAAAAATGATGGAACCCCTTAATAAGTAATATAGGAAAGAAATAGAATATATGAAACAGAATCAAAGTGATATACAGGAAATTAAAACCTCAATCACAAGCTGGCAAAACTGTTTGAGGGAAAGTGAAAATAGACTTTCTGACTTTAAAGACACCATTGCAGTTAGTGAAAAGGTAAGAAAAGATCTCTTAAAAACAACTAGCATGCAGGAAAAAAATAATTCAATACCTGCAAGATGATGCAAAGATGAACAATATGAGACTAATAGGCATCAATGAGAAGGAAGGAGTCAATACAAATGATATAAAAAGAATATGGGCAGAAGTAATAGCAGAAAACTTCCCAAAGATGGGGCAACAATCTGACATTCGGTAACCGAAGCATATAGAACTCCAAATAACACCAACCCAATGAAAACCACACTCAGACATACAATAATCAAGATCCTAGAAATTCAGCACAGGAACAGTATACTAAAAGCCACTAAAGAAAAGAAATAGATCACATTTAAAGGAAAACCCAACAGAATAACAGCAGACTTCTCTTCACAAACCATCAAGTCAAGAAGAGCAGGGAGCAAAGTACTTCAAGTCTTGCAAGAAAACAAATTCCAAACCAGACTGATACACCCTGTAAAACTCTCTTTCAAGTATAATGGAGAAGTGAAATACTTCCATGACCCAGAACAACCAAAGAATTTCATGATGACGAAGCCAAGCCTACACAGATTACTAAATGATGTTCTAGAGAGGGAGAAAATTGATCACAGCCCCATGAATGAGAATGGAAAGAACCTACCAAATAGGGCAAACAATTAAAAACAGGAGAATAAGAGGTATACAAGAGTAGTCTTTCAGTTATTCTTTTGGGTTCAGTAGCAAAATATTTCCATCAGTACACTCTACAAATGGACTTCTCTTCCACTCTATGGGTCATGATTCCATCTGAGTCTACAGGGTGGATTTCAAAGAAATAGCTGTAGCTCAGTCCCACAAGTGACGCCTAGCCACTAATAACTGTCATGGTCATTCTGCAGGTCCACAACACACTAGAACTTTGTGTGATATCCTATCCTCAAACTGTTAGAAGTGCCGGTCATTTATTTGCCATTCCAGTATTTATCTTATGTTTTACACTTAGTACTTCTTTGCTGTCATGAAAACTTTTTCTTAGTTCAATTGTTTTGAAACATTTAATTTTTAATTAATTAGTATTTAATTTTCTGAATATGCTTAATCTTAATTTTTGTTCTAAGATTTATACTATATCTTTAACTTACA
>NW_004524646.1:11319406-11356505 GCF_000260255.1 Octodon degus
TTGAACTCAGGACCTTGCATTTGCCAGGTAAGCGTTTATTCTCCTGAGCTATCTCCCGGCCCCCTTTTTTTTTTTTACTTCACTAGAATTTTAAAAATACTAATGTGATATGACCTTTTCCTCAAAACACACACAAGATTTCAAGGATTATAAAAAGAAATGTAAAACATATCAATAAATTTATATTAAATACCTCAAGGATTTTTCAGATATATTACTTTTAAAAGTTTTTTTAAAAATGAACAAAAGATTTGAATAGGCACTTTCATAAGAGGATATTCAAGTAGTACGAAGTGAATAAAAACGTGCCCAGCAGCCCCAGCGCACAGGAAGTGGGCTCACTAACAGTGAGCTACTGCTGCACACCTGCACAATCTCCCCAAGGCCAACCGAGAGCCAGCAGGCAGCATCAGGAGCACAACTGTGCAACCGCTGTGGAAATCAGTCTACCAAAGTCTACTGAAACCAGAGGTGACTGCCCAGCATCCTCAGAATTCTTCTCCCCAGAGAATGCCCAGGAGAAATGAATATGCCTGTCCACAGGAACACACACACAGGACTTCTTCTAGCCACTCCATTTATAGCCCCAAGCTAGAAACTACCAGAATGTCTGTCACAGAAGAATGGATAAGATACCATGGTACGTTCATACCATGAAGTACGGTACAGCACAAGAAAGGTACTAGACTAACACCCAGCAAAGTGGAGAAAGCTCAGCAGCAGCAAAGAGCCTGTTCAGATGATCCTGCGTGCAGCAGGCTCCTTACCAGCTAGCTGCAGCTCCTGTGACAGCATCCAGGCATGGTCTCCCTTGGAAAGGGCAGTGGGCACAGCCTGAGAAGGGCCACTGAGGAATTTCCAGGGCCAGAGAGGCGTCTGCACCCTGCTGACTGTTGCACTTCACTGAATGTAATATCAATTTAAACACATGTACGTTATGAGTGTGTGCTAAATTTCAATTAAAAGAAAGCTAAAAGTCAATGGGAATTTTCCTATGCTGTCATCTTTGCTATTTATTACCGGGGCTATGGGACAATTATACCCCATCTCTTTCTCAACCATACATTTTCTATTAAATGGGCCATGTTCAAGCATCAGTGGAGGGCTGGCCAGACAGCTCAGCAGATTAAAGCACCTGCTTAGACACACACAGGGACTGGGGTTCGATCCCTGGTCTGCCATGCTGGCCGCACCCCAGGACACGCTGAGAAGGCGATTGAGATTGCATGTGGTGGTGCACACCTGTAATTCCAGCGCTTAGGAGGCTGAAAACAGGAGGATCACTATGAGTCCAATCTGTAGTGAGAGCCTGTAGGCCCTGTACTACATAACATTTAAAAAAAAAAAAAAAAAGAATCAATGGAGTTACCAAAGCCAATTCACTATCAATGTACCACTCAGGAATGGGCAGCTATTTTTATTTTTTCTATTCTTTGGCATGTACACTGTCTGGAGAGACTATAACTAGGTCCTGTAAAAACTTATACTGTGTCAAGTTTGTATGCTATGGCTGATCTTAACTTCCTTTAAAATATAGCCCTGGTTTTATTTTTAATGTGGTAAGCTCTTAAATCACATGAATCTTTTTTTTTTTTTAATGCATCTGGTATAGGGTCTCACTGCACAGCTTGGACTCATAGTGATTCTCCTGTCTCAGCCTCCCCAGCGCTGGGGTTACAGGTGTGTGCCGCCACGCCAAGTCTACATGAATCTTTTCTACCTTTCAACTCTTAGCGATTTTTGCCAACAATTTTGGTAATCAATTCTCCACCAGCTGGTGTGGCCCTTCCACGGCTGCTCCAGTGCTTACTGCCAGCGAGCCTCATCTTATTTCCCCAACTAGCTGGGAAGGTAGAGGCCGGATGGGGACAGAGTTGGGCACCCACACCAAGTCCTGCAAAGGTCACAGTTACTCACCAGCTCAGGTCTGTGATGGTCAACACTGACTGCCAACTTGGATGACATAGGAGATCATGCACCCTGCACTACGTGTGATCCCTGGTTCCTCTCTCTCTGGGGTTCCTCCCGGTCCACTACTTCCCAGCCACCACAAAGCTAGCGGCTTTGCCCCATGGACCTTCTCTGTCATCACACTCCTGCCCTGGAGCCAGCAAACTGTGGAGTGAAACAACCTCTCCTCAGGGAAGCTGGCACTGTCGGCTGTTTGGTCTCAGCAACAGGAATGCTGGCCAATGGGCCGTCCACTGTACTTCACACGCGTTCCGGAACTGCTTCCTCACTGCCTCACTGCCCTTGAAGCGTAGCGCCAGGTAGCTTCGTGTGAAAAGATGCATCTGTAAGAGGCTTCATATTTAACAGTTTCTTTCCATTTCTCATCCAACCTCATATTCCCACAGCAGGGAATGGCAGGCTCCTTGCTTCAAGTACAGCAATGACATTGAGAGAGCAGGTCCACAACCACAAAGTGTTGACCAAGAGAGACAGGACGGCAAGACTCTTGCGGAGAGATGTCTGCCTTCCCTCCGCATCTCTGCCACTTCATATCCCTGGTCAGGTTCTCCTGCCTGGCACCACGCAGCTTTCTCACCTGATCGGCTTCATCTGCTATGGACTCTGTCCCTCACTTTTCCATCATCTGGGTTATTAGCACATGTCCCTATGCTCTGTTCCCATTCCCAAGAGAAGGGTCAGGCAGGACAGGGCCAGGGTAAAAGCCTGTGGACGGCCACAAGAGGTCTCATTGTATCCTGACAGCCATCCACTAATGCTCTCTCATCACCATCGAAGAACATGGAGACTGAGGTCTAAGATTAAACACCCCCTTAAAAGTGAGCAAGAAGCAGGGCGTGGTGGCATATGCCTATAATCCCAGCACTCAGAAGGCTGGGGCAGGAAGCTCAATGCCAGCCTGGACTAAACAGTTCAAGGCCAGTCTGAACTACAAAGTGAGACCCTGCTTCAGACAAACAAACAAACAAACCAAAAGAAAAAAGGCAGAGCAGGAAGCCTGCACTGACTCCACAGGGACTCGCTGTGGTTCATGGTCCTCTTCCATGAAGCGGTCTCTTGGGGAGTGCACCAGCCATGTGCCCAGAGGCACGGACTCCACAAACACAGTCACTACCCACTCCCCTCCACACCCCGTGATCCTGGCCACCCTGCGGGACAGTGGCTCCCTCTGCAGCAGCTCACCTGGGCACAGCCCTCCACTGCTGTCCACACCGCCACACTTCAGGCTGGACAGACACCAGCTCACAGGCAACAACCTCCAGTGCCCTTGGCTCCCAATGAAGCCGGCGGGCTACACTGAGCAGCACAGGTGGTTCAGGGTTGGAAACACATTTCACCAGCTAGAAGCTGAAGTCCTAAACTGGCCAAGAAAAAGGCCTCAGGTGCCTGGCCTGTCTGGTGGGAAGACAGGCACCCAGATGTCAAGGACCTATCAGCCCGAGGACCCTATGGAACTGCGTCTGACGCAGGCCTCGGTCCCAAGTCCAGCATCTCCTGAGCGCTGTTCACCCGTCCTGGCCCTCTCACTCCTGCACTACACACCAGCACACAACACTCCAGCCAGGCCAGCTGTGTCCTCCACCCTGCCTGGAGATGCCATGAGTGGTTGCCCCAGGCCTCAGTGGTTGCCCCCTTCGGTGACGGGTTCCTGACTCCTGCTCTCCCTTCTGGCTGGCTCACCTCGTCTGCTGCTCTACCGCTGCCTGAAAGCTCCTTGCAGACCAGACGCACAGTACAGCTCTGCAGAACCTGGCACCTAACCATGCTCCTCACCCAGCAGTGGTGCTCACAGTGGTATGGGGGAGGTGGGTGGGCACAAGAGAAAGGCACGCAGCTCTGTGGGACATCTGTGTGTATGTGTGCATGCGCATGTGCACATACGTGCACATCTCACAGAGAAAGAGCAAGATAGGAACAGCGATTGGCTGCCCAGTCACTCTATGATCTCTAGGACTTTGGAAACACTGAGTCTTCAACGTAGCCTGGCCCAGGACTTGAAGAAACTTGCTTCATGTCTGTGGGCATGGAAACACTCTCGTCACCACATCCTACACTCGGCACATGGTGTCCACCTGGAGAGCTGGAAGCCAACCCCGGGATGTCCTGAAGGTTAGGTGACTCCACCTGCTGGAAGGCCGTCACCACGCCGCACCGGAATGAGAAGCCCACAAGGGCAAGGACTTCACCGCTGCTGGCACTGCTCCTGATGCGAACACTAGCGAGCAACAACCAGCTTGTTAATGTTAAATGACTTCACAGCCTTTAAGGAAAAAACGTGAGAGTGACACAAAGATTTTAAAACTCATTAGCGTTGATCTTGAAATCACTGACATTGAAATTGAAATCGCTTGCTCTGACAGCTTCTGTCAGGCACGCCTGTGTGTTGCCATGGTGAAGGCTGGGCGAGCACTCCCACTAAAACCCTTACTTTCACGAGCTTCAGATTCAACAGTAAGAACGTGCTCCAGGATTGACTTCTCCATACAAAAGGTTTCTGTTTAAAATACATATTCTGAAGTATACACTGAACCCGTCTGGACTGACACTCACAGGCAAAGCCCTGTAGATTACTTGGGGTGTACCGTCCATTTAGAAAAGTTAGAATAAACTGAAATTCAGTATCAAAGATGTCTTTTCTAGATCATAAAAGTCTGGCACTGAGAAAGGTTATCAAAGTCACTTTATGAGTAAGACAATAAACTTGAAACCAGTCCACTTAGAAACCTCAAGGTCAGGGATGTAGCTCAGTGTGAAGGCCTTAGGGTTAATCGCCAGTACCACAAAGCAAACACAAAACCTTTGATCACCTCTCAAACTCCTCCTATCCCTCTGTCATCAGAAACTGTCAATCTGACCCAAAAGCCCTGTCAGATGCACCATACCAGACTACCTGGCCTGCAGGGCTCCAAACAGTCTACCTCATTAAGTATTTAGGCCAGAAGTCAGCCCTGCCAGTGTGGCAGTGGGCTTCCAGGCTCCTGACCCCTGCAGGACCAAGTGCCCACCTCCCCCTCACCACCTCAGTTCCTGAGCTCCCTCCTGAGTCTACACATCACAGAAGGTGCTCACGCCCAGCTCTAGCTGCTCACAGCGAGAGACAGCGTGGCCTTGGGAGGTATGTCAGTAGCACTCCGCTACTGCAGCTCCAAGTCTGAGTAAGACAGAGGAGGCTGTGGAAACAGCCTGGGTGCACAAGCGGCTTAAGCACGCATCTGATCGAGAGAACTGGCAAAGCAAGCTCCATCCCATCCCCCAGGAGGAGACACAGGTGGCTTCCCGAGCCAGGCGGGCTCTGCTAGGGTCACGCTGCTCGCCCCCCACTCCATGGAGGGCACTGAGCTCACCTGTACTCCACAGCCTGCTGATGTGATTTCCCCACTAGGGCCCAGCAGAACTGCAGGCTTCACAAGCCAAGGCGCCGCCTCCCCCACCACCCAGCCCTCACACACATCCCACTTGCTGTCTTCCTCCCATTTCCGCAGTGAGCTGCTGAAAGGCGAGGACCTTGTGCAGCCTGCACAGCTGCTGGTAACGCATGCTGCTGAGTGGAGGAGAAAAGCACAGCTCCGCGACAACAAGCAGCACTGGAAACATACAGTTATTGACTTCTCCTAAAAGAATACAAAATTAATACTGCTTTTTTCTGAGAAAACTGAATGTAAGTAAAAATAAACACAATGTTCGAACTCTGTTTTCCATGACTAATTTTCAGAACTTAGTTTTTCTTTTAAGCAAAGAGAACGAAGTTGGATCTGGGCAAGGACAGGATCACCCACACCGCCATGTATGACCCAGCCCGAAGGTTAAGAAACAGCAGGCCTGAAAGCATCCACGCTCCAAAGCACACGTCAGCTCAGACTGCCGCCAACTGCAGGGCTCTCGCTGCAGCGATGGGATGGAGGCACCAAGAGCCGTGCAGAAGAACACTGTGGACGAGGGTCAGAGGCGCTTTGGCCACCGACAGGTCCACACACAGCAAAGACCAGGCCTCCCAGGAAAGAAAACCAAGTCTGTCATGGCCAGAAGACCCTGGTGGGAGGGGGGGTGAGGGCAGCATGGTGACGGAGACAAGGCACAGAGAAGAGCTCGGGGTACCTCTGCAGGGAGCTCTCGGGAATGCTGAGCCAGGACAAACGGAAAACAGGAGCTGAGTGGCATGGAGGTGTATTTCCCATCACCCCATCTTTTGAAGAACAGACTAGGCACTATTTTTTTTTTAACAAAGAGAAAGGCACAATAGCCCAAGAGAACCTAGCCTGTTACTAGGAGACCTGCTAAATTAAATCTGCTAAAAGCTCAGATCTGATCAACTCTTCCCTCACTGACAATCTTTTTTTAAAAAATTTTTTGGTTTTGGTGCTGAGGACCGAACCCAGGGCTTCCAGCTTGCTAGGTAAGCATTCTACTGCTGAGCCAAATCCCCAGCCTAAATGGTGGGTATCAATTTTTTTTTTTTTTTTTTTTTTTTTCCGGAACTGGGGATTGAACTCAGATCCTTCCATTTGCCAGTCAAGTGCTTATCCTACTGAGCTATCTCCCCGGCCCCTAAATGGTGGATATCAAATTTGTTTTTTGTTTTTTTTCCTCACTGACAATCTTATCTCTGGGAAGACAGAAAAAATAGAACACCCAACCTGGGCCACCAAAGCCTGTAGCAGAGGACAGTCTGCTCCTTGGAGCCCTCAATGGCCCGTGGCTGTACCAGCTGGGGCCCCCGCAGTCAGCTTCTGTGCCACAGCAGGTAAGAGAGCCTGCACGTGATAGCCACACAAGTCAGGGGCTGGTTTATAAATTGTGAGGAAGGGTGTCAACACAAGTGCCACGGGACAGTCAGGGCCTTCCCACAGAACAATAAGCCACAGGAGACAGACAGCAAAGACAACGTCCAGCTGTGAAAGAAAGAAGCATGCTTTCCCAGAGGACGGGGGACCGACTCCAGGCTCAGGAAGATGCGCTCAGGAAAAGACCCTAAGTGGAAGGTAGGGAAGGTAGGAGATGGAGGAGCCAGTGATCACAGAGCAAACTGCTTCAGACAGAAAGGGGTAGAGAAGGTACAGCAGGTCGAGGAGCTGACCAAAGCCAGAGGGAGGGCCGACACGAGCCGGCAGGAGCAAAGCCTGGCATGACTGGCAGCACTGCCTCTGGCGCTTATTCTGCATAAGGGGAAGCCAGTGCCATGAAATGACTTGCCATTCACATTGCAGAAAGATCCTGTGCTCTGTTCATACAGTTAGGCCAGAGGTGTCAAGACCCCTTGCAAGAGGACAGTGCCCTAATGAGCTGAGAGTCAGGGATGGAAGAAAAATGAAACTAAAGTGACAATGCCAGAGATGGGGAGCTATCTCAATGGTCTAAGTGCCTGCCTGGCAAGCCCAAGGATCCAGGTTCGATTCCTAGTCTCACATGCTGGGTCAGCTCCAGAACACAGGGTGCACTGTACTGGCCACCAAAATTGGGCACGGTGGCGCATGCCTGTAATCCCTGGGGCGGCTGAGACAGGAGGATCACTACAAGTCCCAGCAGCATAGTGGGACCCTGTACCGTGTAAACAACTACATAAAGGATTAAAACAATAAAGTGGCAGTGCCTTTGATCGTCGGTAGCCTTCTGAGGAGCAATGATAGCCCCTTCCTGTGGAGAGGGAACTTGGACTCCACCCTGCAATGCACAGCAGTCAATGCAGGCCCCATCTTATTCCCTAGCCCTCACCCACCTGGGCACAGGCAGGGTCCAAGCCCTCCAGAGACAGCTGGAGGCGGCCCTGGAACTGACTCAGTCCCCATCCCTGGGGCTATGGTGCACATGCGTAGCCAGTGGCTCTGTCCCTGAGGCAGCTTCCATTTGCAACCACAAACATTTGGGGATCCGTCAGGGGCTTCCCAATCAACCACTGGCCCTGCCTGGTGCTTTGGGCCAGTCCCCAACATGGCTAAGAGTGCTACTTACCTGGGTGGCCTTCCAGGACCACTGGAGACAAAACCCACTCTCTCCTTCTACGCCCTGTAACTCCATGTGGACGGCTCCTATTCCACAGAAATGAGACTCCTGCCACAGGCTGTGGCCTCCTCCCAGCCCTGCCAGGCCTGTGCACAGGCCTTGCCTCACTGTCACTTCCACACTCAAGCCCCTCCATGGTAGCTGTGGCAGCACAAGGCCAGGCTGAGAGCAGTGTCACTTGGGAAGACCTTTAGCTCCAGAGAGACACTGAAGTTGGAAGGGGATTCCTGGGGTGACAACTAGGAAGCAGTGTCCAAAGTCACTGCCCACTTGGTACAGTGAAGTTCACCAATTCATCAGATAAATTTTTTTTTTAATTTATTTGGTACAGAATCTTACTATGCAGCTCGGACTCATAGTGATCTTCCTGTCTCAGCCTCCCTAGCTCTGGGATCACAAGCGTGCATTACCATGTCCGGTCTCAGTGGCTGGCTCAGCACGGAGCTGGCACAGCATGGGGTACCAGGGATCAAACCTGGGTCCTTGTGCTTGCCAGGCAGGTGCTTAGACTGCTGAGCTATCTCTCTGGCCCCATCAGATAAAATAAATATCCATGAGTTCACACTGATATGAATAGCTAAAGCTGGAAGTAGAAATAGCAAAATTCCAATTAATCCATGTAAAAAGAAAGCCAGAGCACTGCCACGTGGCCAAGCCACGGTAGCAATTACGGCAGACCAGGACCACAGTGGGCGCAGAGCTTGCTACGTTAAGAGTGTGACAGAGGCAGGGCGGCTGCAGAGTATCAAAGAGTCACCCTATCATCCCAGAGATGGAAGAATGGCTCCAAACATGCAAATCAATAGATGTAATTCGCTACCTAAACAGAAGCAAGGACAAAAAAACACATGCTCATCTCAACAGACACAGAAAGAGCCTCTGACAAAATCCAATATCCATTCATTGTAAGAATCCAGAAGAAAACAGGTATAGAAGGACCTTGTCATTTATGACCAACCTGCCAACATTATATTAAATGGGGAAAAACAAAGTTTTCACTCTAAAATCAGGAAATAGACAAGGACAGCCACTATCACCTGCTGTGTTCAACACAGTTCTTAAAGCATCAGCCACAGCAACCAGGCAAGAGAAAGAGAGCGTGCGCAGATAGGGGAGGAGGAAGCCCAAGCTCCACTGTTCAGAGGTGACATGACCCTCTACTTATAAGACCCAAAAACTTCACCAAGAGATGCCTACAATTAATAACCAAATTCAGCAATGCAGTGGGACACAAAATTAACATTCAAAACTGAAGTATTTTCCTACAAGACACACATCAACTTTTAAAAAAAAAATGGTAACTTGCAGTAGAAAAAATTAGTAATATTGGTTCAGATGTCCGAGAAGACCACAACTTCATTTCTTCATATTCTTGCCAAAAACGCATAATCCAAGTTTATTTATGAGAAAACCAAGTGCGAATAGGAGACTTCTCTAAGGCAGTGGCTAGGGTTGTCTCAGGCTCAAGGAAGACGAGAGGTGGCAGAGGAACTGAGCACTAGGGCTGGAGGCGACTGAGGAGACACGCCACCTGCAAACCAGGCGGGATTCTGGAACGTGAAGGACATCAGTGGGACAACTGGTAGAGGTCAGGTGAAGCCTGCGACTGGTGAGAAATACTGCACCGAAGCGAACTTCTGGGGGCACGTAAGATGTTAGCTTTTCACCAAGCTAGACTCAGGTGGTTCTGAGAGTTCCTGGCTCTGTTTCTGCAACTTTTTTTTTCTAAGTCTAAAGCTATTTCAAAATAAAAGTGAAACAAAAGAACTTCGTAGTGCTCAGTGGTAGAGTGGCTCCCCAGGAAGCACGAGGCCCTAGATTCCATTTAGTACAGAAAAAACAAGAGGAACACTGGATCCTAGAGATGCAAGGTCCCTGTCTCTAACTGTAATGCCTCCCACTCTAGAGTACTCAATTAAGTAAGAAAATAAGATGGGTTAAAAACCAGAATATTAGGTTAGTGCTTACAGAAGAGGAAGTGCTGGCTGGTCTGTACGGGATCAAAGTTCTCACAGAGCTTCAGGCAGAGGGGAAGGAACCAGAAGAGCAGGAGGAACGGAGTAAGAAAACCCCCACATTGATTAGGGCGACAAGCTGCAATACCAGCTGTGTGTGACACGGGGGCTCCTGTCCATGACCTCTGCCATCAGAAGATAAAAGCCATGGAAAGGTGCAAGCCCTCCAGCACTTATGTGCTCAGGCCTGTGCAGCCATATGTGGTTCTGTGCAGAGCTTTAGAGGGCAAGTATGTTTCTCCATCAGTTTCAGGGCACTGTAATCTCTGGAGCACAGCAGTCTCCCTTCTCTGTGCCCCTCCCCCCCACTATTTCAATTATCTGCAGTTGGCTATAGTTCAAAAATACTACATGGAAAATTCTAGACATTACTGTTAAGTTTTAAAACCACATGCTATTCCAAGTAGTGTGACACAGTCTCCCACAGCCCTCTCCCCCTGCCGGGTGTCAATCGTCCCGTGCCTCTGTGTACCCAGGCTGTGGACGCCACCTGCTGCCAGTCACTTCACTGCCCAGGTCTCCAGTCTCACTGCCACCACACTTCGGTGCTTGTGTTCAAGCAACCTGCACTTTTACTTAATAAGCACTCCAAAGCAAAGGCAGTGTTAGCAATTTTAGAGCTGTTCTACTGTATCATCACTACCTTACTGTGCCCAATTCATAAAGGAAACCTTACAGGTGTGCACCACTGGGATACGCACAATATGAAGAAGGCCACTGCAGCCCATCTGGTTTGAGAAAATATCCTCTGAGGATAACAGGGAATCACTGTAAACTGGTGCCTAGAGGCTTTGAATATAATGTGGTACATTTTCCTGAAGGACTTATGTACTAGAGGATTTCTATACAGAGATGAGAGCTTTATGCAAGAAGAGGCTAAATACATCTCTAGAAATTCACATCTTGTGCTATTTTTGTGTGGCTGTTGTTACAAGTATCATGGTAGGAAATGGAAGAAGCAACTGTAGGCCTTGAGTCACAACTGCCACGGACGCCAAGAACCACAGTGACATCAGGCACCCCTCGGTGGGCAGGCCCCTTGCTCAGAGGCAGGCTGCAGCAGGAGTATCGCAGTTGTGAACATGGCTGTATATCTCTTTTGCCACCGTAGCCCTGCTGGGAGGGGAAGCTGCCCATTCAACGAAGGCAGCTGACTTGAGATCACCATTCTCCTCCTCCGAAGTACCAGAGAGGGAAAGTAGAAGCTTGTGAAGTGGATGCTTGCCTTGAAATGAAATTCACAGCAGTGCATGCACAAAGCACCCTGTAGACCACCTATTTTCCTTCTGCCTCAAATGTACAATCAATGCAAAAGAGAAAACCCAAGGATCATGTGACAAATCACAATATAAACTAAAATGGTAGCAATTAATTTCACTGATATGACTCTTCACTAAGTCTTGCATTTGCTTTAAAAAGCATCATACTCAAAAAAAAAAAAAAAATGTGCATGTCTGTAAGGTAATTCTTAGCCTTAGGACACACAGGTACCCCTGTCACGCTTCTGACCTGTCGGGTAGGACTGGGTACTCAGTGAGACAGCTCCCTCTCAGGACCTGTTGATCTCTTCTCCTCTGACAGGGGCTGTCCTGGCTACTTCTCATCAGTGAGACCCAGCACCCAACACACACAGCTCTGAGGAGGAGAGGGTCATTTCCACCCATGGTCTGCAGAGACTTCAGGCCGGTCAGCTGGCTCCAGCACAGTGACATGGCAGCAGAGCACAGCAGAGGAGAAACAGTGCACAGCATGGTGGCGGGAAGCAGGGGGGAGAGCAGAGGAGCAGGGAGGAAGGCAGGCCCTTCTCGGCCACACCCTGGGGACCCACCTCCTCCCAACAGGCTTCAGCTCCCCAAGTTGCCCCAAGCACTGATCCACCAGCGAGCCTCATGCCCCCATCATCTACTCATCTCCCCAGAGCCCCACTGAAGAGCATTCAAGGCTTGGGGGGACATCTAGAGACAAGCCAGAACCACGGCATCCCACTGTGTTAGATAGGATTTGCTTCACTTTCACACAGTCATACTGTTTTCAAAGCTGGGCTCCAGGGCCAGGAAGATAGCTCTGTAGCATAAGCACCTGCCTGGCAAGCACAAGGTCTGAACTGAATCCCTAGTACCAAAAAAAAAAAAAAAAAGTTGGGCTCCAGCCAAATTCCACTTTTCCACTAATTTCCACCACAAAATTGGTCCTGTACAGCCACACTGCAGTCCTAATGTGCAGCTGGCCCCAGATGTGTTCCCATCTATTAGGTGCATCCTCACAGGCCCAGGGCTCTGCATGAGTTTTAATGCCAGGCTCTGCCTTCCTTCACTGGTCCTTTCCCTCCCTGGCCCTGCTTTACCTCCGTGTAGGGCTCTCAACCCATTTGAATCCTTCCCAGCATTTAACTTAGCCACAATTTCTAACCCAGCTCCCAGAGTTCCACTGTCAACATGCCTCACCTACCAAGCTGCAATACAGCAGTCTGCCAATAGGCGCTGCCCGTTAGCACCAGGTAGGTGTGGAAACTACGGGGTGTAAGGCTCAGGGAGACTTCAGGTGACTGCGCTGAGCCCAGTGTGAATGCTGGAAGCACTTCAGGACCACACAGCCCAAGCAGCTACGACACAGGTGAGGATGCGTGGAAGAGGCCTGAACTGACGTAAGTGCCCTCACTTTGATGCCCTTGACCAACAGATATGCTGAGAAGAGCACAGAAAATTCAAGTGTTCAGGGAACGAACAGAAAGACAGAAATACACACTAATACCGAAGATCCCACCTGAAGGAAATTTTAACTTCTAGAGAAGTTAGTGACAGTGCCTTAAGAAAGACCCTGAAGTCAAGCAAATGTAAGCCTGAGTGGACTATTTCCTCTAGTAAAGAGCCACCTCAGGACTGACACTGCCAGGGCCGCAAGGAAGCAGGCTGCCCCCAGTCACCCTGGAAGCACCGGAAGCCAGGGACATGGAGCCATGGCGGCAGATGCCAAGCAGCAATCTGAGGACAGAGGAGGAGGAACAGGCCTCAGTTCAGATGCAAACGGCTCTCAACAGAAAATAGTGGCTAAGAATGGCAAATGGGATTTGTGAATTTGCTCTGGCTTCTATAACCTGTGGCCGGTTAGCAAAGGTCTGTGATCTGTATAGCACACACATATTTATCTGGGGCCAGGGTCTTCATGTCCCTGGAAAAGGTTAAGACCCACAATGCCTCCCCAAAATGACTGAGGGCAGATATGGTGCAGTGCCAAGCCATGCAGCAGGGGCTCGAGCCTGGCGGGCGGCTCCCAAAACCCCCTGCTCCCATACGGCCTCCCACAAGCCAAGGCAGCTGCGCCACTGTGTCCTCAGAGCTTCCCAGGAGAAACAAGTCTGGCAGCCACAGGCCTGGGAGCCCGGCTCTGCACGAGGTGCACTGATAAACAATCCAACTTGGACTGACGAATCTTCCAGGGACACACACACAAAAATATAATTTAGTATTTTTATCTTATAGATTAGGAAACATACTGAGAGAAGTGAAGCAATTAATTCCAAGTGATCTCTGACTCCCACGTGAGCCGTGGGTCACGGCTTCTACCCTCGCGTGTCCCACAAGGCCTTTCCCACACAACCACCCCAGCCTCCCCCTGGGACGGACTGTCCGCTGCCAGGCGCTCAGATGGGACTACACAGTGCAGGGACCAAGGCTCCTTCCTCCACCGCTCATGCGCCTGTGCCCAGCAAGGAGCCCAGCTAAGCAGAGAAAGACGACACCCACCCCAGGCTTCACTTCCCACACAACAGGGCCAAGGGGGTGACAGGACTGCTTACTCCACACCTGCCTGGCCCTGTTAAGAGAAACCTGTATCTGAGGTTTACATTTTTCAGTGTTTCTTCTGTATTTATAGTCTAAGTCAAACATCTCTGAAACCAGCCTTAGAATTGTAGGTTTTTCAAACAGTGCCACGAAGTGCTCTCAACTACGTTCTCCTAGCACACATGCAGCAAAAGCCAGCGAGGGGCGGTATAAGACTCCCTGATGGAACAGGAAAGGAACTCACAAGCAGGTGTGCCCTTCCAAGAAAGAGTGCAGGGATCTCCAAACTCAGGCAGGGACCTGGGCACAAACACTCGCTGGGGGGGGGGGGGGGGATATAAGAAGGGGAGGGAGGAGAGGGGGGGGGGGGGCTGCCTTGTAGGTCACAGGAAGTTGAGCAGCCTTCCCAGATTATAGGCAGTAACAACTCCCACCCAAATTTAACAATCAAAATATCTACACACACTGCAGCCCTCTACACTCCGTGACCAAGAGCACAAAAGCAGCTTCTCACGTGACCAGTCCCACTGTACTCTCACCTCAGCTTGGTACTTGTGACAGAAAAATATCCAGTCTGATTTCTAAATCATAACTTTTTAAAATCCTCACAGTGGCTTACTGTACAGAAAAAGCCAACACTTGATTACTTGTTAGTTTTGCATTGGCACATACCCTGTTCCACATTTACTGATTAAGTTTTTCAACTTTTCTATAGAGAATTTCTATAGAGCTTTCAAAAGTTAGATCCACTTAGGCTTCAAGAACATGGGTCCTCAAAAAGGTGGATGAGACAAGAAAAAGGAAGTGGTGAGGCACGGACAGGGGACTGCGGACGGGGAACGGGGGCCGGGCTTGCCAAAATGTATGCTGCATAAGGTGAAATTCACGCCAGAACCAACTTCACATGATGTGTAAAGCTAACACACACAACAGAAACACATAAACATATATATTAAAAATACAGTGTTTTTTTTAAATTTATCTTTTTGAGACACAGTTTCACTGTGCAATTCAGACTGATCTTTAACTCCCAGCCAGGTTGGCCTCAAATTCACAGTGATCCTCCTGCCTCAGCCTCATGAGTGCTGAGATTATAGGCGTGTGCCACCATGTCCGATGGTTAGTCATTTTTTAAAGAGATATAACGTTAAATAAACATCATGTGAAAATATTAAATTTAGAAAACTCTTGAAGTAAGAGCTCCCTTCCAAGTGACCTCTAAGGCCTGAAATACGCACTGTGGCCCTATTTATTACACAGATCACAGAGTAACGTAGTCACTGCTGCATCAACTAAGAGAAAGGTTTGTTTCAGGGAGTTAAGAGACCTGGCTCTCAAACTGACGAGAACCTGTTCCATGAAATATGTCAAGGAATATTTTAGTGACTTACACTGTAGCTATGTAAAACCTCATTAAATTCTGAGGCAAAGCTGCACTACTTGGTTAACACTGAAATAAAAAGTAAACCAGGGACTACAATGAGCCACCCACAGGTCACTCACGCCAGGCCAGCTGTCCGATGACTTGTCTGGCCTACAACTCCTTGCCTGACAACAGAACCGCCTCCTCTCAGGAGAGGCTTTCAGCAATTACCAGCTAGTAACAGCCCAGATTTGAGAAACACATTAGTGAGAAGAGCTGATTTGCAATCTGTTGTCCAACAATGAAAGTGACAAAAACGCAGACTTGCTACATCAACTTTACGTTCAGGCAATGAAGACACGTGAGAACCAAGAGGCACACCAGACCTGAGAGCACAGGGCTGCAGCGCCCACTACACGAAGACACAAAGTTTTGACTTGGCTCTATCAACAGCTTTTAAATTAATCACCCTAAGCTAAAAGCTATATATGTACTCTTTGACCTTTTTCTCTTTTTTCTTCCTTTTTTTAACTGTATTTGGTACACGGTCTCACTCGCAGCTTGGACTTGCAGTGATCCTTGTGTTTTCAGCCTCCCCAGAGCTGGGATTACAGGCATAAGCCCAGACTCCATGGCTGGCTGAGCACGCCTCTGGGGCCGTGCTTGGCATGGCATGTGGTGCCAGGGATCAAAGCCCAGTCCCTGAGCTTGCCTAAGCAGATGCTCAGTCCACTGAGCTACCTCGCTAGCCCTTTCTGATCATTCTTAACAACTTCTCAATGCTTAAGGTTTAGAAAAGCAAAGTGATTTCTTTTTGAAAACAACAGTTAACAGTTTTGAAATACTTGAAGCATTTCAGTGGAAAAGTAATATTCCACGCGTAACTGAGTATGATCTTCGTTCACAGTAAGCATGCCGTAAAGTTAAACTAAGGAATGGAAAACAGCGCCAGCTGGAGCCATGAGACGAGAAGGCACTTCCTGCGACAAAGCACAGTGACAGATCACTTAAGGAACAACCAAATCGGCATGACGTGGGCTGTCAAGCTGCCCAAAAGGGAAAGGGCGGCAGGCAGTGTCCATCCCTCAGCGTGGACTGGGCGCAGCAGCAGGGCAATGATTCCTGAGCACTGGGGAGGGGACAGCAGGAGGCGGGAAACACCCCCCTTCTCCCCAGCTCTGTGAACCCCTAGGGCCTGGGGCCTGGGCCCTGAACCCGCTATCTGCTGAACAACTAGAAGTGCAAGACAGGGGTGGCTGACGGCCAGAATACGGGCAGACATACCCATGTGTGATTCAAATGGTCACAAATGTCCAGAGATTTTCCTATGATACTTTTACTTAGAATTAATGACAATACATATATGGTCTAAATAAAC
This sequence comes from Octodon degus, assembly GCF_000260255.1. Taxonomy (NCBI): domain Eukaryota; kingdom Metazoa; phylum Chordata; class Mammalia; order Rodentia; family Octodontidae; genus Octodon; species Octodon degus. Next base: position 11,335,913 of record NW_004524646.1, read on the forward strand.
AAATTTTACAATTTACTAAATTATCAGTATTTTCCCACTAACATATGTAGGAAAAATCCAAGAATGGATTTTCTTATACCCAGAGTACTTTTTTTCATTAGATGTACTTTACAGCTAAAAATTCATTATATTCTTTTGTGTTCAAAAAGCTTAGTGATTTAGCAGTGCACACACATGTGCCACTTGTCTTCATGTGGACACTGACAGAGCCAAATATATTCAGAGCCTTACTGCACTGATGTCTGTGAAACTGGAAACCATGGCATGTGCTTGAATATCTTTTAATTTTTTATTTTTTGAAATCTTTTAATTTAAAAGGCTAAGCATTCAAGAACCCCTCACAAGGCGTCACGTGGGGCACACGTGCAATCTAGCCCCCTCCCCACTCACCTGGATAACTTTATAGAAATAGGCATACTGTCGAGCTGTGTTTTTATACTGGCTAAAGACATCATGGATAGCTTGTGTTGACTGCAGACACCGAACTTCCTCTTCTTCAAAGTAGAGAGGAGTGTCGTACTCGCTGGGAAGGGTCTGGATGTAGGGCAGCCAGAAAGAGTTGGGGCTGGCTCGCTCACACAGCAGATGAAAGGCCAGGGCGATATTGCCCATGGCTTGAAGAATTCGGTCTTGAGAGTATAAGGGCCCTGAATTAATCCAGAAGTTAGCAGTGTAAGTTCCACAGGCTTCTTTAAAAAGCAGTCATACAAAGCATGCATTAAAATTGTAGGAAAAAAATCAAAAGGTCCTGTACCATGTAAAGTCACCTGCATCTTTATGTAAACATAAAGTGGAAAGTAATATGTACTTGAGGGACTATATCACCAGCTGAGAAAAAAACTAGATATAGTACTTAGCACCAAAAATGGAATTTTATATATTCCTGTCACTTATACTTTGCTTTAAACAGTCAGAAATTATTCTCACCCAATATTGAATTTTTAGCAGATTCAACAGTCATTAGTAATTTTCGTGGAACCCATAAAAACAATTCTTCTGCCTAGAGTAAAAAAAAAAACAAGAAAACAGTACAATCATCAAAATATGTTACAATCTTCAATCCTATCCTAAATCAGAAATTGAATCACAAACAAAATATAACTCATGGTTCCATTATCAGCAAATATTTTCTAAATATCACATCTATTTTTAAATGTAACACACTGTATTAGCAGAAGCATAGTTTAAAATTCTGTTTCCAGAGAAAAATGGGAAATGGTACATACTGGATAACTATACCAAAAAGGTAAATAATAAAAAAAGATTTTCAACTTCAATTAGAAGCAAATTAAGTAACACCTGGAGTATAGCACAAAAACTATTCATTGTATCCTTTGTTATATTTTAAGTTCTAAAACAAAGCAAAACACTTCCTACCCCAGCAAAAGCCCTCATCTGTCAGTGGGAAGTGCTCATGCTGTTGAGGCGCTGAAGCCACAGGGCCACCCCTCCCCGACCTACCTGTTGGAAAGGCATGAGTCCGCAGGCTACGCTTGCCGCTTGCCGGAGCTTACTAATCTTTCTCCTAAATGCCATCTTGCTTCTTGGGCAACATGAGAGTGCTCTTGGTGCACTCTCCGGGCACCTAACCGATTCTTACACTTCCCGGTCTCCAGGGTCATAAGAAATAAATACTGCCTAAGCCACCCACACTCCCAGGAAGAACAGGGTGGGATGACCACAGCTAACGCGTCCTAGGGAGCAGTCTAAGAGATGGGAACAGGTAACATCCTCCTTTGCTGAGGTCTCCTGTTTCAATCATTTTTATGTGTCTTATCAGTTATTATAATTATAAGCACTGTGAAGGAAAACATCTGGCACAATAAAAAATGGAGTATCATCAACACAGTAGTTATTTCACAAGCACTGTAGGGTTTAGCAGTGTATCAACAAAAGGCTATCTGCATTTTGCTAAAAACACTGGAGGTGAAGGGGGCCAAACAACACCCACTCCCTCTACCTCAGTTTTGAAAAAACCAAGGGAAACACCAGTCTACAGGATACCTACTGCATCCCAGACCAGCTGGAGGCTTCCCAGGAACTACATCGCTGCTGCTTGCAGGGAGAAGGCACAGAGCAGCCACTCCCACCAGCAGATGTCCCGCCTATTGCCTTCTCTTCTGTAGGAGCAGCAGCAGCAGCAGCAGCAGCAGCAGCAGCAGCAGCAGCAGCCGCAGCCGCCAGGAGGAGGGGAGGCTGGGAAGGTCTGTTGCTCTGCCCCCTCTCCTGAAAGGAAGGCCCCAGCACGGACACAGCACCTCCCTCAGCAGAGGCCTACTCCACATCCTGGCTAGGTGAGTGGCACTTGCACCACTCATTTACCCAGCACCCTGGGGAGTGCCCTTAACTCAGACATCCACCCCACCGATAGGAGAACCCATGCTTCTCTCTCAGAAACCTCTGTGAAGTGTTCTCTAGTCTCCCAAACAGAGCTCAGAAGGGGAGCCAACTTGTCCTGGTCCTTGTCCAAGGCAGCTAGTTCCATGCAGCTCCCCAGGAGGCCAAGCTGGCAGGGCTGGGGCCACACTGGGTGGGCTTCCCGCCTTCCCTACAAGGCTTTCCACAGGGCCCAGGCATTGGCCCCACGCATAGCTTTCAACACCACACCACATCTGAAACATGCTTAGACCCCTCAGACCAAGCGTGTATAAACTCACCTTGATATCTTTCGTTGCTCTCAAACCGAAGCCCTCTTCTTTGAAGTTAACCATTTCAAAGCCCTCGACAGAGGCCCCATTTTCAGAGGCCCATTTCATTAGATCAGGAAAGTAATCTTCTCTTTCGCCATCAAAAGTAACAGACAGACCTATATTAAACACATGTGGAAAACAAGAGCCGCTTCAGGACATGTCATTCACAGAGCTCTTAGAAAGTAAAAGCAGAGCACAGTCACACTGGGACTAGGCTTAACGCTCCGGTCTTGAAATAAGCAGTCATGGCACATGCCTAACCAAGTGCCAGAAAAGGGGAATTAAAGTCCTGCACTGCCTATCGGTTACAGAAAAGTACATCCTGGTACTTCCTAGGTGATACGCCGCACAGGAGCACTACTAGATAACGTGATGGCAAGGGGAGAAATGTCTCTGTTGCTGCTACTCCACTGTACAGCACGGCTGCCTCCTCTGGAGTCTAACATGCCATGTCTCATAGTCACACTGGCCTTCACCAGATTCCCACTGAAACAAAAAGCCACTGCTGACACATGGGCACTGGAGACCTGGGAAGGGATGGGAACCTCTACAACCCTGATGTGATGCAGAGCTCTATGACACGACATACCAGAACATTTAAACAAGTCAGGCCTACAGTTATCAATGTAAGTAAAACATAACTTATACACTGTGCTCTCTAAAAAGTCAAGTAGGGCTGGAGATATAGCTCAGTGGCACAGCACCTGCCTGGCAAGCACAAAATCCTGAGTTCAAGTCACAATACCAATAATAACAGTAATAATGTGAAGTTAGTATTACACTATGTAAATTTTAGAACACGTTTACATGGCTGCAATTGTCTTCGTAGTATTATGAGGTTATGCATAGAGGAGAAAAGCATTCACAGCAAAGATGAACACTCGCTGAGGAGGGAAGGGATGCTAAGAATGGAACCATGGGCTACAGCCATATCTGTGTCATCTTATCCCTTAGAAACAAACCCTAAAGCCGAGCAAAGGATGGAGGGTGGGGAGGAGGAGAACAGTAGGTAGGAAAGAAGAAAAGAAGAATCTAACACAACTGTGGCGCTGTTCAGGCGGGGTAGCAGAAGCTGAGGTACGTGTTACACTGTCTTCTAAACCTTTCAGCATGTTTGAAACACTCAAAAAGGCTGAATGGCCACGTGCACAAAACCCCACGATGTTCTGATGATTCAATGGGGGGAGCAGACACTTCATGAGCACGCAGGAGGTGCCCAGCATAGTACTGTGTCACACCAGTACTATGCACCACACGTGCAGAGACGCTGCTGGAGAAGACAGATGACTAGAGCTGGATACACGTTGTCAGAATTTGCTCTTACCTCAGTGAAATTAATAAATGTTCCAACTTTGGTGTCAGCCTGAGACAATATTCTCTACTTGGAGGAGAAGCTTGAAACAGACAAAAATTTTCTGTCTGCCTCTCTGATGAGAAAGGATTACCCCAGTCTACAACCTAGCACATGCCGCTTAACCTGCAGCCCACAGGCTGCTTGCCACTTTTTGAAAAATGAATAGTATAGTAACAGATGGAAAAGAAAGATCTGTCGGGGCTGGAAAGATGGCTCAGTGGTCTAAAGCACCTACTTGAAACAAGCTTGGCAAAGCACAGGGACCACGGTTCGATCCCCCAGCACCACATGCCAGCCCGCCCCGCCCCCAGGTGGGCTGAGCTGGCCACACACACACACTAAAAATAAATGTTTAAAAAAAAAAAGAGAGAAAGATCTGTCATTTATATAGATTAAATGCATTACATCTTTCATCTGTGGCCCACGATGGTTCTGCCTCCCTCACTGAGGCCCAGCAAGCAAAAAGGTTGGTTACGCCCACTTCTAGTGCAAATAAACACCCTGTAAAGGAACCTGCCCCCTTCCTACTAGGGATTTGGGACCAACCGTACTGAGGACCTTAAGACTACAGACATGTTACAGATGTGCATGTGCACACACTTCAGGACAGTAAGGCAGCGAGCCGATGAGGGTTCTCTGGCCCTTTCCGAGTGTGCCCCTTACACATTTTCTCCTGCTACCTCCCCGGGATTCTGCATACCAAGCCACACTTCCCACACTTTAGAGAACAAAAGCAATGGGCACTGAATGAGCCTTTTCAGAGCAATACTTGGCCCCGCTGCCAGCCTGGCTGAGAACCAGGGCAACGGCCATGAAATGTACCCTTAAGAAATGTAACTCCATGTCTGAGCTGAGCAAGATAAGCTGCAGTCAATCACGAACATGTAGTAGGACACAGCCAAGCAGCACAGATGTGTGTACCTGGCCATAAACAGTTTTATACACGGTCCTCAAATGCTAAGGAAACACAGTATGAAAGTAAGAGTTAGGGGCTGGGGAGATAGCTCAGTAGAATAAGCACCTGCCTGGCAAGTGCAAGGTTCCAATTTAAATAAATATTTCATAAAATATAAATAAAGCTCAGCCTCCCCACCCCATGTAAACACTTTCCCTTACAGCTCAACACTTTCACCCTCTGGTCTCAGAGGCGGGCACGGTCCCAACCATTTCCCAAGACATACTCTCGGGGTCCAGGAGCCTTTCTACAGACAGGAACCTACAAGCTGAGATCTCTTCTACTTTCAACATGCTGACCCACACCAAGCTTCCATGTGACATTATTAAAATGTAATTAATTATCTAGCAATTTTACCTTTTTGCTTTTTCCGTATTTTCTCCACCAGAGACCGGATCTGCACATACTCCTCCCATTCTTTCCCCGGGCTGGGTGCGGGACTGCTGCACTCTGTAACATAAGAGACGCCGTGTGAAACATCCTCCCTCATCCTCACACAGTGGTCTGCATAGGGAAGAGAGCTCAGATTTTGTTGGCTCTTGTTTCAAGGACAGGATTACCTCCATGCAGGCAGTAAACAGGCAGTGTGTCAGTATAAAGCAAATATACTTTTCAAAACACATAAACCCTCTGAAACCTACCAGTGGCCTCATTAAAGTGTGACCAGCCCCTCTGTGCACGCAAGTCCTAGCTGCTACCCACCTGTCCTTGCTGCTCTTCCTCAGAAGACATTTGTGAAAAAGTAACATCTAAAAAGCTCAGCTGAAATGAAGAATATCCCCAAAATTCTTCTAGGTGGTAAAAGGAATGTAATCTTTTTAGGTAAGTGGCATAACAATGGCTCGCCAAGGAAACCAGTTAAATTGGACATAAGGATAATTAGTTAAAGAACACTTCACAGCCCTGTGCCCAGCACTATATTAAGCACTCTGGGGGAGTTCCAAAGGAGATGGCATTGATGTTGCTGAAAAAGATGCTAAGACTCTACTCTGGGACCAGAACCAGAGACCAACACCCCGGGGCCTGGCTGGTGTGCCGTGTAGCCCTGGCCCCTGCGCAGCTTACACCAGTTCACTCCTTCGCAAAACACCACAGCAGTGTGAAGAGGGAGGACCCCTTCCCACGCTCCTACTGATCGAACCTCTGGCCTCCCTTTGCCCCCTAAGGGAAGTGCAGATGAGGCAAATAATTAACATGAGGTGGCTCTGTGTTGAGCCCTAACTTTCAGGCTAACCAGTCTGACTTCATTCTTCCTCCAGGGCCCTGTGGTGGCCCTGTGGGAAAGCTGCCTCTAGGATGGTGGTCAGGGGACAGTGGTACAGACAGCTAGGCTCTGCAGGGGCCCACACAGGTCACAGGAGGACCTGACCCTGACTTGGCTGCTTATTGCTGTCAGTGAGGACAAGCTAAACTTTTATAGGCGGTTCAGCTGTCACAGAAGGTAAACACAGGGGCAAAGGTCAATGGAGTGATCACAGCTAAACAACACCAATTTAAATTCACAGTTTTAAAAAGTTACCAAGTTATGCTAACTCACTAAAGCAAGCATGAGCACTTAAGCACCTTCATTTCCTGGAAGCAAGAGCTCTTGAACTTCACGTAATCACTGGGCATGAGGCTAGCCACTCAGCAAGGCCTCACGGAGACAGGCAGGCTGCTGCACTGCCACATGCAGCGCTCACGAGCTCCCTCGCCATGCTCCTGCCCCGCCCCAAGAAGCAGTCACACATGGTCGCTGCTGAGGACACAGGCCCACGATGTGAAGTAACGGAGCCTGTCCATGCCCCAGCACCTGTAAGGACCCCTCCCTGCTGCTGAGCCAAAGCCCTATATCGGACAGCCACATGTCCCAGCAGGTACAGAGTGGGCTGCGAGTGCCCACATCCCATGGTGACATGGCTCCTGACCAGGAGGAGACATGAGCTGTCTGCCCTACATGCCCATCCAGGGGCCCAACTCTGCATGACAGGAACAGCAGTAGGGACAGTGAGCAGCACTTACTCTGCAACAGTTCACTGGTCAGGTTCAAGATTTCCTTCGGAGACACGCTGGCTGCAGCCCCAGTGCCTGATTTCTGAGTTTTTACTCGACTCTTCTTACCCATTTTCTGACTACAAGAGAGAAAAGACAAAGAAATTACATCACCAAGTAACAAAACCAAGTAATAAAATGTGTCATGGCAGCCTGCTAACCACGAGATGCTAAGACCTGACCTGGCTGTTTCCTGAAGTTTCTTTCCAGAAAAAGAGACATGTATCACTAGTACTTAAAGACTCTTCAATGGGAAACATTAACAAATACACATAGACATCCCATGGCAGTCACGGGAATGTTTTTTTTTTAACTTATTAATACTACAGAATAAGCAAATTTCACTCTAGAATGTTTTAACTACAAAGATTTTATTGTGCATACTAAATATTTATTCCACAACACTGCACGCATAGCTATGATGTACATACGAGACACACACACGATCATACGGGCACAGACATAGATGCTCTCTGCCCACTTTCCTTTACAAGAATCTTTTCCCACTAGCAGGAACTACAGGCTAAGCGGCAGTTCACTGGTCAGATTCAAGATTTCCTTTGGAGACACTCTGGCTACAGCCCCAGAGCCTGACTTTCGGGACAAAAGATTTAGATGTGTCTTCTCTCAGTCCACAGAAAACCACTGATTCTTTGTGCACTGAATGAATGCACAAGGCTAAGTGCTAAAATAATGGGGGAAAGCTCAACACAGTCTACAGGGTAATGAAACTGGAGAGAGAATGTAAGCGCGACATTTCTCCCATGGAAAACCCCAAGCGTCTCGCCACAGCTTTGCTAGAAGGCCATGGCACGCATCACCTGGCCTGGCACCGCAGCCACCACAAGTCTTGGATCAACGGACACAGAGAAATGGCCCCAATGCCTACAACCAAATGTAAGTGTGTAGCACAAGACAAACCAGCGACATTCTGGGTAAAGGTCTCTACGTTATGGCATGCTTCTCAAAGGAAGGAGCCTGCATGTTCACAGAAAAGGCCAAGCAATACATGGACACGGGCCAGACTGAGAAGCACTAGAGACGTGGGCCCTATGGCCTGAGAGCCGGGGTCTGGTCGTTGAACTGCAGTGTGTTAGGAGAGCAACCAGGAAGACGGACAGAGAGTCCAGCCACGGATGGTAGAGCAGTAAGGAGCAGGCCACCCCAGCAACATCTGCTCTGGAGCTCCTGGCCTGTGAGCCACATGTGACCTTTCTGACCCAAAAGGCATCCACTGGCCCATTTACTCGTTACAAAAAGAAACGGCTGATGGGTGTGTGCTGTCACCCAGTGGTAGTGAGCATGCTGAGCACGTGCGAGGCCGAGTTCAAACCCAACACCAAAACCAGAAGCTTCAATTACAGTGGGGAGGCATGTGACTGGTCCAAAGAGAGAACAATGCAAGTAAGATCGCTGATTCTACTGTGACCAAGTCAATGCACAAAGCCAAGGGCTAAAATGCCAAGGCCTAGTGTGTCTAGTCTGTGAAGGGTTAATGTGCAACCTGCACTGAGAGTGCCCGGTGCACAGTACCAGGCATCCTGGACCGGACAAAGGGTACCAGGAAAGACACTCTGAGCTGCTGCAGAATTAAGAGGAATCAGTTCTGCAATCAAAGGCAACGCAAGTAGGGGAAGCACAAGGGGGGCCACTGTCAGTGTTTCTGCTTACACTGAGCATCCTCATAAAGAGAAAAGCTTCCTTCCCCCATCCTCAGCTGAGGCCCACGTGTACCAGCATCTCTGTGGAGGACCATTGAACTCCACTGGAAAATAGCCCAAGGCACTAAGGAGCCGAGTACAAGGACCTTAACCATTTCCACATATAGCAGATCTGCTGGCCTGGCAGGAAGAAAGGCAGCGCCCGCTGTCTGGGACAGCTCCCAGCCTCTCCTCCAGCCTGCTCTACAACCTTTGGCCCTGTGAGGCTCTCACAACTCAAGATCACTCCAGATGTGCACTCTGAGGGGGTCTGAGGCTGCCAGCCTTCTCCACCAGGGCTACAAAGCAGGTTTCCTGGCTAGGCTGAGCCCCTCACATCCCCAGTCTTCCCCTGGCATCTGCCCAATTCCAAAAGCTCATAAAAGCAGCAGCAGTTGCTGTCCTGCATTTGGTACCTGCCTCTGCCAGGCAGCAGGTAAAATCCATCCCATCATTTGAACTTCCCGGACGCTCAGAGCAGTCCCTATTATCCTCATGTCTTAGGTGACATCTGCAGGAAGGTCAAGGCCTTTCTTATCCTGTAAGGCACAGAGCTAGGACCTGAGCTCAGCACCAAATCATATCTCTGTTTACAGACAGAACACATGCAGTGCTGCAGGCTTCCACACTGACACCATGAGACACTAAGCACATGTCTCGATGTCTCCTCCTGTGCTCCGCCCAAGTTCACCTGAATTCACCCTCTCCCAAGACCCTGACGCACATCTGCTGCAGGTCCCCTTCCTGCTGCTCACTCTGCATCCCACTACCAGCTCCTGTGTCCTGCAATACCAAGGGCATCAGTCGCTCACATGGGCACCAGCATGTGCCCTGCGCAACATGCTCCTTTCCCCTCACCCCTTTAGTCAAATGCTCACCAACTGGTTTTCCTCTAGAAACCCTGCTTAGATGACCCGTTAAAGACTCCTACTCCTGGGTCAGGGGAGATGGCTCAGTAGAATAAGTGTTTCCCTGGCAAGTGCAAGGGCCTGGGTTCAATCCCCAGTTCCGCCAAAAAAAAAAAAAAAAAAAAAGATTCTAACTCCTCTGTGTTACACTCTCCTTTCATCTGCACCCTTGCGATCTCTGTACATCCTCCAATTACTGTTGGACCCCACTGCCCCGAAAACTGGCTCCCACACTGGGGTCCCCATACAGAAGACTCCCTGCGGCACCACCATTTTGGACTCATTTATCTTCCTAGCCCCCACCTCCAGTCCTGAACTCAGTGCAGAGGAGGCCATGGAAGACACTACCCTGAGCTCCCAGGGAAGCACCAGTCAGTTCTTAGGTCAGGTCACAAGCTATGTTTCTGAAGCTCCTGCTGCAACTTCTATCCCCTCGGAAGGCAGAGGAAACACCGCTCCAGCCTGGTGTGAGACACTGCCAGACCGACGGCCACAATGTGTGGGAAGCACAGTAAGAGTCCCTGACAGCTACTCTCCCACAGCTAAATACAAGTAAATCATTCCCAAGGTTCCCTTTTCTCCAGTCAGAAAACTGCTGACTTCTACACACAGTAGTAAGTGTAGGGACACACAGAGGTGAAACTTCAAACACGCCAGTGAATGCCGCCAGGAGAGCAGGCGCCCTGGAAAGTTGTCTGCCAAGGCCTATGGACTGTTTTGGGACCCCACCTTCTGGAAGGGATACAGGCCCAAGGGGAGGGAAGCAAGCTGGCCTGCTGTAGGAGGGAGAGTCTCCAGCTTAGGCGGGAAGAGGTCCCCTGCTCTTCTTCAGTACCACAAACCCCCTGCACTGAATCCGTGCAGCCAGAGGCACATCGCTTGGCCTTTATGTTTACTTTAAAATTTATCTGAGCCAGATGTGCTAGTGCATGCCTGTAATCTCAGCACTCAGTAGGCTGAGGCAGGAGGATCACTGCAAGTTCAAGGTGACCCTGTACTACAAAGAGAGTTCAAGGCCAGTGCTGACTATATAGCAAGACCAACAAAAAAACCAAAGAATGTTATCTGCAAAGGGCAGGAATGTCTCTACAGATTAGCCAGCAGATGTGCCTTGAACTTACAGCCACAGTCTCTAAGGTTCCCGCGCCTCTGCAGTCAGTACCATTTGGCACTCTTTCTAGCCTTTGTGGGACATCCCTACCTCATGGCATTGGAAGAGCAAGGCCCGACGAGGCTCGCTCTGCACACTCAGCCTGTCCAGCTCATCCTTGGGGCACTGGCACTTTCACTCTCTGGCTGGCTGCCCTTACCCTCTCTGAGGAGTATCGAGCCCTCAGCTCGCCAGCTTCTTCCCATGGCCCACCCCAACCCTGGTGAGCTCACCCGCACTGTCCTAGCCTCATCTCTACATGACCTGCAGAGTCCAGTACAGGGACACGGACACCAGATGGTCAACTGTAGAATGAGAAACTCTGGCTATCAAGCTTGGACGTATCAGCATTATTAATTTTGAGGTTTCTCCCACTAGCAGTCAAAATGAGACACTGATTTAATATGTACATAGTTCTACTAAAAGTAAAAATTCAAATGTATCTCAATGGAGCAAGATAGACAGGTTGGCCATACCATGAAACTCAAGGATTAGGGCTAGCATTAAGTTTATGATATCATACTTAAAGAAAAGTTTCTTTTAGAAGCCCATAGCTTACTATATGCAAAATTTTAGCATATTGAATACAATAATAGAAACTGAAAAACACACTTAAAATGTCTGAGTCATTCTTTGAACAAGATGGCAAAACAGGACTGAGTCCACTCTGATGGAAAAACGGGAACTAGGGCCCAGCACAAGCTGAGGCTCGGCAAGTGCTGGGACCCGGGCCATGCATAGCCGCCCACTGCAGCCTGCTAGGCGCAGCAGTGAGGACACAGTTGTCAGGAGGCTTAGAGAGGGCGAAGTCTTGGCCACAACACCAGAGCCACCAAGCAGCTGCCCTGCAGCTTCCAACACGAACCCGGGATTCTTTCCAGCACAGTGGGCGGCTGCCTCACATAGCCACACTCCCAGACACAAGTGCTCCAGTGTTGCTGTACCTAGGACAACGCGAGCTGCTGCAGCAGAAGACAACAAAATTAGAGAAAGCCACACCCATGAGTCCATAGACAAGGCTGGGAACCCGAGCACACCACCCCAAAAAGCAACACAGACAATTCCTCAAATACCTGAGTAACTAAACCCAGAGGACAAGAACTGAAGTGCAGTTAAGAGTTTTGAGTCAATCTGGTAAGGTGTTAGCATCCAGCCGCTGGGGATGTTTTTGTTAGCTGACAGCTAACAAAAAAGATGTATGCTGTGTGATTTCCCAAAACTTTTGAATTTGAAATTACCTACCCTTTTCATTTAGGACCAAAAATATCTTACATGCAATGAATAATGTGATTTCAGCTGAACTGGGGTCTAGATTCCAGGTTTCAGTAAATCAAACTGTAAAGCAGATATAGATGTCATTAATAGCCTTAATGCTCCCAGTTTAAATTTAAAAAAAGTTGGGGCTGGTGAGATGGCTCAGTGGTCTAAAGCACCTACTTAGAACAAGCTTAGCAAAGCACAGGGACCACGATTCAATCCCTCAGCACCACAGGCCAGCCAGCCCCGCCCCCTGGTGGGCTGAGCTGGCCCCCCACACACACACACAAAAATAAATAAATAAAAAAAATTTTTAAATAGATAAATTTTTAAAAAGTCTATCCATTAGTCATTCATCAGGTCCTACAAAGACCAAATATTTATAGCCAATATTTACTTCAAATATTTAAATAAGGAAAATGTAAGCCCCGCCCCCTGGTGGGCTGAGCTGGCCCCACACACACACACAAAAATAAATAAATAAAAAAAATTTTTAAATAGATAAATTTTTAAAAAGTCTATCCATTAGTCATTCATCAGGTCCTACAAAGACCAAATATTTATAGCCAATATTTACTTCAAATATTTAAATAAGGAAAATGTAAGTATACGCTAAACTAAATATATGTGTCCCACTTCCCTCCCCCTCTTGCGTTATTAGAAATGTTAGCTGGAAGGTATGAGGCTAAGGTATCTTCCTCCAAGGTTTTGATTGAACTAAGGTATAATTTACAAATACTTAATGAATTGGAGAAAAAGGATTTAAACAACACTTAAAAAACAGCATGAACAAAAGCACTCCAGGACTGACAAATGGAATGAACAATGACAGAACCATTCACAGCAAGGGACACCTATAAAAAGACCAGCTAGCTACCAGCTTCACACATTTCTTCACCAGCAAATTATGTTTTAAAACTTAAAAAAATCTATAGGATCCTCAAACTCTGACCCTTTAAAGCATTGCAAACTTTATCAGGTCCATCAACAACTCCTTACCCCCCAAAAGACAGTAACATACAAGGCATATTCAATTATTAAACTACCAACTGATACCCAAGGGATATCTTAAGCAACCATTACCTTTGACCACTAAAGTGATTCTTTCCCATATAATCTGCACAGTGCAATGTTTTCACTGGGAGAAGTAAAATAAAGCATATTTGGAGACCATGGTTAATGGGGAAGGAGGGGACTGACAGACACGTATCTCATTTTTTACAAAGTAGAGTTCACACATACTGCACATATAATGGAATTCAGTTGTGGGGTTTTGTTTTTTCAAAAATTCTAAATGTAAAGTATACATGTTTGTATTTTGCTAAGACATACAAATATACATACATATACATATTCAGCTTTTCCTTTTCCTGAAAACGCTGTTTTCAACTAAACACAACTGAAATAATTAGTTCTGATTGCTCTTGTTTAGCAATTTACCCAGGAAACCCTAGCTCAGGCACAGCGTCAGCATCTAGGCCGCCTGCGCTGACCCAACTCTACAGCGGTACTGACTGAAGGAGGCACAGTCACAGACCACCTCCCACCTCTGGCTCCTGCTGTGACATGCACTCACAGGGGCAAGAAAACCTACGGCAGGAAAATAGGAACCACACTTGTGAATCTTAGGCCAACACCCCACATCCCTGAGTGACTTCCCCCACTACCGAAGCAGCACACACATGCTGGGGTGACCAACATGCCAAAACATCTATTTATGGTCTTCAATTTGTACCATTCTTCCAAATAAAGAAATAATGGCACCCCATCCACAAATGAGGCTTCTACCTAAGGAAATTGCCTTTGCCCTTCTCCCAAAAAGGAAAAAGAAGAAAAAAAAAACCAAACTGTTGTAAAGCAATGACTCACTTGATATCATGAAAAATCCTATTATATCTTTCTAAAATAAACAAGACACTTTTAAGTGTGAAAGAACAGTTGTAATCCACTAAATTACCTTCAAGCCACTCACACTCCTGGTGTAAGGACTCTGGATTCTAGAACTCAGCACCAGCAGATTGGAAGAGACCTCTGGAGTTGTCCACTCAAACCACGAGACTGCCCAAGTTTCAAACAATGGCATCCAACATTTCATAGCAGTCATGGTTTTCTATTCACTGCCTAACTCAAGTTGAAAACACTCTGCCCTGCCCTCTCAGTTACCTCTGGCGGACAAATGCACCTGCAGAGGCAAGGCCTGAACCAGCCTGAAGCTTCTAACTCACAGTGGTGAGCAGCTCAGGTAGGGGACCTCCCCACATCATCCTCCAGGAGCCACCAGAGCTCTGCTGTCCGAGAGTGTACCATCCTCTTGGCCTCTGCAAACTTGCAGAAGACAGCTCTCGTGTTCTCCCCAGGGTCTTCTCTCCTCCAGGGTTAACACAGCCCACCACACACCCCTCACAGGTGACTGCAACCATGTGAAACACTGCACTTCACCTCAGTGGGCGGTGCTTAGAGTCCACCAGACCAAAAAGACCGGCTCTCAGAGGGCACGATGCATGGGGCTCCTGCCTTCCTGGAACTCAAGACCCTACTGCATCTATGTGTTCTTCAGTACCAGTTCACACAGTTCTTGAGTACCTAACTGGAACTGCAAAACTGAACAGGGCATCACAGGACCGTAAACAACTAAAGTGGTCACACACACTCATCTCCAGCAAAACAGATTGCCACCTTAAAGTGGGTTTTTCACTCGATTACTCACAATCACTGTCACATTTGCTTCAGGATTCCAAGGATGCCTCCACCGCATCATCCCCAACACAGTGGCCACCATAATCGCTTCTCTTGGGCTTCTACTATGTACCAGGAACCAAGGTGAGCAGCTTACACATCAGAGAAGATAAATATCATTATCTTTACAGATGAGAAAACTAACACTTAGAGATTAACTTCTACATGAGGATATGTTCAGTTCATAGTGTTACAGATATTTAGTAGTAGGTCAAATCAAAACCAGCAAAGTACTTATAAAGACAGCAAAAACTGCATCTCCGACATTCAAAGGAACACTTGCAGCAGTAAACCATACTGCAGCTGTAAGTTCCTGTCTTTAGTCTCTAAAGGCCAGGCCTATTTTGTTCACCTTGTCCCAATACATAGGAGTGACATGATCAAAACTTCCACAAGAGCTTCTCCAAGCACATCACACACAGATGTCTCTCTCTCTCTTTTTTTTTTGGGGGGGGGGGCGCGGTCTGGGGGTTGAACTCAGGACCCTGGGCTTGCCAGGCAAGCACTTATTCCACTAAGCTATCTCCCCAGGGCCCTCTCTTTAATTAATTTTGTTTGTTTGTTTGTTTGTTTTGTGGCCCACTCAGCCTGCCCTGGGGGCAGAGCTGGTGCAGCTTGTGGTGTCAGGAATCCAATCAACCTAACTGTGGTCCCTGCCCTGCTTGCCTAAGCAGGCGCCTCAGACCACTGAGCTATCTCGCTGGTCCCACACACAGATGTCTCAATGCCACCTCTTGTCAAGGGTGAAAAAAACTACAGAAGCAGCTAGATGACCACAGCAATGCTAAACAATTATAATCAACAAATGAAAAACTTCGTTAAACTACTGGTAAGTACTTTATGGGAAAAGCAACTCAATGAGTATTTTTCAACATGAATCCTTAATTTCTCTTACCTGCACTTACTAGAAAAGTATTTGTATTAAAGGGTCATGCCTACTTTCTCAAATTGAGACTTTTTATATCACCCAGCTGCAAGAACATTTTAGACCTTGTTATGTGTTCATGTATTCTTTAAAAAATAGAAAGCAAAACTCAAGATCACAAACAGTAATGAACATGAAATACTGCATATTTATTGAGATATTATATATAGTCATTTTTTTAAAAATTAAAGTGTCCTTATAGACATTGGATTATCTACATTCTCTAAGCAATTTTCAGTCCCTTTCTGCAGTGTCCCCATCCCTTCCTAGCCTACGCCGTCACTGAGAGAAGGCTGAGAGGTTACAATTTCACTCTGGCTTAAGAATCAGTGTTGCCAGGGAGATAGCTCAGTGGCATAAGTGCCTGTCTAGCAGGTGCAAGGTCCTGAGTTTGATCCCTAGTTTTAAAAAAAAAAAAAAAAAAATCAGTATCTTTCAGATCATTTTCAAAGTCTCAACCTCAGAGTGAGTTTTGTCTTCCAGTGACAGCTAAGAGGGCATGGATTTATCTTGACTGAGAATTTACTTCTTGGAAAGTGCTTAATATGAGGGGACAGGAGGCAGGAAAAGAATGTTATCGAAGTCTTAACATTGATACTTGAATTTCATTCATAATAATTTGAAATCATTTCCTTTACTCAAATGTATTTGAAGTGAAAAGAATATCCATATTTATGTTTGTACCTCTTGCCTTCTGATATACTTCTAAAACCTGGGATGAGGGGACTCCCAAATGGCAATGGGGTCTACAACATCTAATCTCTGGATGGAGTTACTGGGTGAATTCAAGAACAAAAAGCAGGCTCTCAGCATTGTAGATTTTTGTAACTCCCCCCCCCACAAGCCTATTTAGAAGAGAAAGAAAAAGGAAAAAAAAAAACCAAAACTACTAGGAAAGTAAGTGAATACTTTGCTAGAAATTTATTTTTATCTTGACAGTAAACCCTACAAAATCAGTATCTTCATACCAAAATAATACCTTCCATTTTATGAATAGGTAAATAAAGACAAAAAGAAATCCATTTTGCTAAGTATATAAGTACAAATACAAAAATGAAAGCCACAGAACATTTTAAAAGCAAGGAGCCCTTCATCTATCGGTCCTAGTCAGAATGAGCCGACATCCAAGAACTGACACTTCTGTGACTGTGGCCAGAGAAAACACTCTTCGCTACTAAAAGACTAAACCAACTGAGAAAGCAGGTGACTGGCTACAGGCAACTCGAGTAACATTTTTAAAAAAAGGTATTTCACTTGTGTTAAAAAATACTTAATGCCACAGTCCTAAGCACCACCTAGTCATCTTCGGAGCAACACAAGCACGGCTCCAATCCCAGGCCTCTGGCCCACGGAGAGGAGGCTCACTCACTAGACACTTCCTCCACCCTGGACAAAAGCGGACACACAGTAGCCTGGAGCAGGCAACCTGTTTCTAGCTGATGAAGAGCCTCGAGAGAGAGAGAGAGAGAGAGAGAGAGAGAGAGAGAGACACAGTAAGACAGTCTCCCTAGTTACACATGAAAGTAAAAACAATACTACATAATTGGAACACTGATAAAGGGCAAAGCCTCACACTAAATTGACTCTGAGCCAAAAAGCATGCAGAGGAACCTTGACTTGGAGGTAGCGTCCGCACAAACTATGTGCAGTCAGCCTCCTCTCCCTCACAACCTTTAACCTTGGGTTCCAGGTGCAAACGGTGGATCGAAATGTTTGGAAATTTCACCTATACTGAACGTGTGTATTTTCGGTTGTTTAAAACATTATTGTTCTCTAAAGACATGCAGTACATGGCAGGTCCTGACACTGTATTAGATCCTACACATAGTCACAGAGGACTTACTGGCGGGATGAGGTGCACGGGCTGCACCCAACTGTCACCACTTTCTGTAAGGGCCACGAGCACAGGCAGGTTTCAGCATGTGCTGGAGGGCGTCCACCAGAAGCACACCTGCTGCCCGTGAATTCCACCTTATCTACTAAAGTTTTACCTCAACCAAGGCTCTAATGTGCTGGTGCTGACACTGTCCCTAGCGCTGTCATCTCCATCATACTCTTTTTGTTTGTTTGTTTGTTTTTTCAAAGTTTTATTGATAAACAGATAGCAATGAGACAGTTTCAAATCCAATCAGAAGTACAGTTTCAACAAATAAGACACTGCATATATTCTTCTTACTGGTTAATTGCTGTACACGAAGTGGACTTGTGAAGCTATTTACAAACACCATTAGAACAAATCATTCTATTCATTAAGAGAATGCAACTATATATCTATCCTAACCACTTGGAATACACAAATACAAAATGGACATTCATCGGTATACCCAATTTTTTCTAAGTTCCGTTACTGAATATTATAGGTGTGTAAACTCAGCAAAATATTCTAAAAGAGTCCAGTAGCCCATAATAGCATTGGGTCCTCTGTTTAACTGGCAATGTCAGAAATTATTGACCTGAGTCCCCCACTGCTCAACATAACAGCATGGCTTTATTTCCTATATTTCGTCTTCACACTTTTCTACTGGATGGTTAAGAGCAAGGTAAAGCAGGACCTATGCAACAAGAGTTGTAGCTTTTTGGTCTGAGAAGGTCAGTGAAATGTCCTCAGGATTTATCCTGAGATCCTGTACCTCAGATTGTAGAACCTTTGTCAGTGCAGCTATGTGGATGAGTCACGGCCATTGCTTGGCCAATGTGCTCTCTGTGAAAGACTGAGAGAGTGTCTTCTCCCCATGTGACTCTCCTTAGGCACACTCTACGTCATCGATCACTTTCCTCTTTGGCCTCATAATCTTCTTGATCAGAAAATTTGGGACACTACCGAGGTACATGACGTTACAGTACAAGTTCTCATATGTCCTGAGTCTTAATTGACCTTAGAAGGTTAGGGCCAAAATGTTGGCATTCCTTGTAGCCCTCCTTTTTCTCTAATTTTGGTCTGCAAACTTACGTTGTTAACCATCCAGAAGACAAGCTTGTTATTATCAAACGATTTAGGCTCTTAAGCTTAACCTCACTATCTCACTGCATTTCAAACATCCTAGGCATCATAAGGAGCAGGTATTTTTCATCAAGTAGTGATATGTTGAACTTTAAGTCCCTGAATAATATGATAAAAACATTTTTAAAATTACATTATATTTTAAAAATAGGATAAAGAATTATATACTTCTCATGTTTGCACATAAGTCCAAAAATCTCATCATATACAACCTTGAAGCAGGACAGTCCCACAATATTCCTTTTCCTGTCTCTTGCTTTCATTCACCACCCCCTTCTTCTTGAACAACCACCTACCCGAGAGACATCATAGCAGTAAGTGGCATGTCATGACAAGCTGCCCATATTCAGACTACCAGAATGACAGGCACTCCAAACATGAAACTACTGTTACAAATTACCATCTGCAGTGCAGTAGCTTAGTTCACAGGTATCAGTATATATAGTTAGTCAGGGTGAGAATCTTTCCAATTAACTGCTAGATTCAAAAATCTTCTGAAGATTCTCAGGATCATTGCCTTGCTCATCTTTTACATATAACTGTATGACTTGACATTGTCATGTTTCCTAGCTTTCCATCATACTCTTCTAGGTATGAGAATACAAGAGTTTTTAGAAGACTTTCGTACTTAAAAGAAAAATATTTCCAGGGGTTGAACTTTAGAACAAGAAAACACTTAAGAACAGCACTTTCACGTGTTCCTCAGTGTCCAGTGGTTTCTAAAGCAAAAGTTTATGAAAATGTGGCCTAAATGACCATGACATGGAGAGTAGCTCAACAGCATTACTTTCTCAGTGGCAAACTCACTGTGCTCTGACGGGATAGAAAACGAACAGAATCTCCCGTTCCTACACCACATGCGGGTAAAACCTCCAAGTTCAGCATCGTTCCCATTCCAGGAAAGCAGCCCTAGGATGCTGGCCTGCCGGCGGAGGGACCCGCGGCAGCGACCATCTCACTCCACGCAGACCAGAGCTCCACTCCAGATACCCACAGTCTTAAACACACTGAGGGTAAGGGGGCGGACAGACGGGTACAACAAAAAGGTTTTTCTGTAGCTGTGGGACTACTTGACTTTATAAACTTTCTTAAGCCAGAGAAAAATCCATTTCCAAATTGTTAGAATTTCACCAAAATATCATTCACCCCTGAAATTAAAGTGGTAACTTAGTCCTGTTAAACACTTTACTTCAGCTTGAAATACATTCGGCTAAGTTTTGAGGCGAAAGTGAGAGAGAAGAGGTGTCCTTTACATAACATAAAATTCCCATTTCTCAGCATTCAGTTCTTAGTTTTGACAACCACCACCCCATTCAGCATCGCCATCACTAAACGATTAAGTAAACTCATGTCAGGTTCTGAATAGCAAAATTGTTCTGCCAACACACTTAGAAAGTATTTTCGCTTCTGAACCATCGCCTCTGTCATTTAGAAAAAAATAATGCGCTCTGAGGGACTGCAAGCGCGGGCGCTCCCGGGTACTCCAGCAGCTCTGGCCCGAGGCCCCGCAGCAAGTGGCGCACGTCGCTAATGGGCCTCTTCCCCGTGAGTACGGCGGATCGCAGAGTTGCCTGGCCAGGCTGCAGCCACCAGGAGGAGGAGGAGTTTTAAAGCCGGAATGGCAAACTCTGGAGCGCTCGATTCTCCTCCCTACTGGAGCACCGCGCGTGTGGACCACGGCCAGGGGCGCGTGGGAAGAAAGATGACCTATTTTCGCCGGGCTGGCCTGATAGTTGGGTAGTGGAGGGAGAGGGGCGGACTCGTTCTCGGGCCCCCGAGGTCTGGGCAGAGGGGAACAGAAAGCCACAGCTTCCTGGCAGCGGACGCCAGGGAGGAAGGAAACGAGCGCGCCCGGCTGCACGCGGAGCCACGCAAGGGTTCCGGGC
>NW_004524646.1:11357113-11388929 GCF_000260255.1 Octodon degus
CGACGCCACCATTGGACGGGGGCTCCGAGGGAGAGAGCGGCTGGCTCGGCCGCGCTCCTGGCTGCAATTGGCTGCGCTTCACCCACGCCCGAATTCTGATAGGGCCACAGCGCCTTAGACCCCGCCTCCTCGCCCAAGTTCCGTTAGCATGTTCGGTTGACCACGAATTTCCTTTCGCTGAGAGTTGCAGGACCCATGGGTTGGACCGTTAGCTGGCTCCTCCCACTTCACGCATCAGCCCCTGACCCACCCGGTGGGCGGGGAGGAAACGGGCAGCTAGTTCCTCTTTTTTAGAGCTCTATTTCCTTCTGATTGGTTGATCGTCTTCGACGCTAACTGCCTCTCGGGGCTCCAGTTTTTCGTCGCGAGACGCAGCGTGATGACGTATCCCACGACATTCCACGTCCAAGATGGCCGCGGTCAGCAAGGAGAGACGTCGCTAAGAGGCTTTCCTGAAGATTGGGGTGAGTGACCGATGGACCGTGGGTGGCGCCGCCCACTTCCTGCGTACCTGGAGGTTGGAGTGCGGTATGGCTACCTGCCGCGGCCCATTGGCGAAATCTCGCGTTCCAGTTTCCGCTCCCCTCTGCTAGCCCATCGAGGGTGGAAGTCGAAGTTAGCGGGCGACGCGGGGCTGGTAGGTGGGCTTCAGGATAGGGTCGGCGGGGCTGGGGGCCTGGCAGACCCGAGAACTGGTGCCGGCTCTGTGAAGGGGACGGGCACCGTCTGGGAGACTTTCTAACAAGAGAAAGGGGTCTGGGCACGCCCGCAGCCTCGGCCCTCCCCCATCTTCCCTTTCGTTTCTTCGGGTGTCGGTCCCTATATTTTTGCGGACTGAGACTTTGGAAACTTAAGCGCAGTACTCCGACTTGGAGAACGGAGAGCTGTGTACCAAGGGTAAGAAAAGAGGAGAGGGCACTTCCGCATGAGGCTCGTTCTTGCCCAGACGTCGTCTCACCCATTCTCTACCGGGTGGTTCAGTTTGACGTATTACAGGAATTGTACTTTAGAGAGTTGAGCCGTAAAAGGTTATCTGAAAACTCTTATTAAACAATTGTCTGCACCATAGCCTCGGCAACGCACCCTAATTTGGATTGTCAATTAAGCGAAGCCTTGGCTAAGTCTTTTGGAGTTAAGAACGACTTTTAAAAGCACTTGCTTTTATATTTTTAAGGCGGACTTGGCGGTGTCTGTGTTTCCCGATAAGTGTGGCTTTATACCGATTCCTAACGGTGCTTTGCACCTGTAGACGCTCCTGAAGGTTTCTGTGAATGATGTTACTGAAAATGAAAGAGCGGAGCTTTCAATTCTGGGCACTTAGGACACTGACCTTTAGTAAACTTTATATTGCCAAACGAAAGAATGGATGAATGATAGCGTCAGCAGCATTAATAGACGTGTTGATTGAAATTATTAGTGTTCCTAAGATGCTCGTTAAATGATCTTGATTCTAAATGTAATAGCTGTCCTGGACTTTTTTTTTAAGGGAACACCGTTAATGTTTTAGAAATGTTCCACCTGGTGTCCCATTTTTATTATATTGTGATGTACTGTTGAGGCATATTGGTTGATTCCCATACAAGTCATGTTTTACATATGGTGTTTCTTGGGAAGTGTAGTTTGCGCCAAGAAGCAATAAACATAACTGTTTATGAAGTTCTTACACTTTAGATACAAGTTCTAAAATTGAATGTTATTTTTAAAAATTGACATAGTTTTGGCTGTAAATAAGCAGGTTAATGTGAAGAGGTTTAAAAAAAAAGAATCACCAAACTGAACAGTTCATTTTGTCTTTTAAAAAAAGTCATCGGACTGGTGAGATGGCTCAGTGGTCGCGGTTCAATCCCCCAGCACCACATGCCAGCCAGCCCCGCCCCCTCGTGGTCTGAGCTGGCCACACACACACACACACATAAATAAAATTTTTTTAAAAAGTCATCTTTTTGTTCTGTAGTAAAAAAGCTTAAGTACCAATTTTTAAATTGTACATTATATATGTTAATACAGTATATCAATGTATAGAATACTGCCTTAACACAAAGACAAAACAGCTAATTATATGGTGTAGTTTTAACAAAAGGAAAAAATGAATCCTACGAAGTTTTAATACCAAAATAAACATTATTTCAAAAAGTGATTTGCATTATACGGTCTTAAGTTAGTACAGATTTAAAGAAAGTGTCCACTAAAATGGAAAATAGTATACAGTAGATAAAGAACAACATCAATTACTACATTTGTGCTTTTGGTTTCTTCCAAAGTTCTCTTGGATTTATCTTAGGTAAAATTAAGGACCACAACATAATGGCCCAAAACTTCATTTTAGCGTATGAACTGTTTAAAACTGCATACAAATTTTCAGAGCAAGGGAAGACCACACCTTAAAATAGCAATATGGCATTTTTTACTTTAAATAATGACAACTTTCCAAATGTGCAGAAGAAAAAGTAGTTTTACCCATGCTCCTTTGGCTCACTGAACTTTCTCCTTTTTGGCACAGACTCTTGGCTAGAAAAATCAAAGTGATGGAAGACTCTTCCCAGATGTAGCTTGAGCTCTCTTCTTAGTTTCTTTAGACTTAACTGGTTGGTTTCCATGTGCCATGTTATTCTAAAAGACTTCCACCTCATGTTTTGCTTTCAGAAACATCAAGTTCAGATGTTTTACTAACTGTTCAGCCTGAGAATGAAAAATTGAAAGATTTGAACTTTCTTTACACCTCATAACTTCATCTTCCCCAATAATTAAATTTAGTTCTCCCATTTTAAAAGCGCCAGGTTTTTTTTTCTGTTCTTCCGTTTTAGTTTTAAAGTCAAAGTCATCATTTATATACTGTTCCTGTTCATCGTCTACGTCTTTATCCACCAGCATTTTCTCAAGTGGTGTTTTTAATTCTTTTGAAAATATCATAGTTGAATCAGTATTTTCCATTTGTTCTTTCTCAGTGGTCACTTTTACTTTGAAGGTATGAAAAGGTGTTGGGACTTCTCCTACATTTAAGTACATAGGGTCTCCTTCAAATATGAGTTCTTCACAATCACCATCCTTAAAACCAGGAGGTTGGTAATCTGGGGGTGTAACTTCATCATAGTAAAATAGTTTCATGGTCAAACAAACATCATTTGTAAAGGTCTCAGATTTGCATTAGAATATAAATGTTTCAAATGAGGAGAATACTTGCTTTCTTGGTGTCAGCAGATGATGTACTAGATTCACTGCTTTGATTTTTACTTATAAAGTCCATTATTGGTCCATTTTTGGTGTACTTGAATTTAAACTGG
The DNA here is from genome assembly GCF_000260255.1 of Octodon degus. NCBI lineage: Eukaryota > Metazoa > Chordata > Mammalia > Rodentia > Octodontidae > Octodon > Octodon degus. Next base: position 11,360,395 of record NW_004524646.1, read on the forward strand.
TAATATTCTGAAATTATCTGAGGGTCTTCTGGATTGGTGTACACAGCTAAAATGACCATCCTTGGATATTTTTTCTGTAAAGCATCATAGCATCCTAGTATCCACTTCACTAACTGTGGATCCTGGACAGTTTTTATCTTCTTGAGAATTTTGACAGAGATCATCTAGATATCTTGTTCCATAAGCACACTCTGGAAATACTCTCAGATATGTGATGCAGGATACTGAAAATGCTAGGTGCCTCTTCACTAACACCAAAGACGGCTGCTCACTTGATATTTTATTGGGAAATACCAGTGTGCTCATGGAAGTTCTCTGCAACTCTACAGTGGTCATCTTCTTCTGCGAAAGTACTTTAATTCACCGTAAAGCGTGAGGTGAGCTGTTGACGAGACAAATTGCAGGATTGAGATTATTTTGAAGCCAGTGAATTCACTTGAGTGTATTAAGAGGGAAATATTTTTGGCTTGTTTTCTCAGAAATTGGGTAAGAACAAACAAAATCAAGAAAAATTAAAGTCAAGGTAATTAAGATTATAAAGAATATCTACCTAGGTTAAATTCAATTTATATTTTCAAGGTCATATAAAATCATATGCCAGAGTAATTACTTATAAGATTGTGAAGTCTGCCAAGCATGATGGTGGACACTTGTAATTCCAGTACTCAGAGACTTGACAGGCAGGAGGATCTTGTTGAGTTTCAGGGTCAGCCTGAGTTACATAGTGAGACCTTGTCTCAAAAAAAAAAAAAAAGCAAAATTATTCTTATTTTTTGAGGACTCCTAGAAGACACTAATGATAAAAGGCTGAAGTGTGGTAAATATCTATTCTTACAAAGAGCAGTCAGATGGCTCTTAAGTGCAAGGATTTATTGAAGATCCAACTTAGAATATTATTGGGAGGACTGGAAAGGGGTCGGTGAGTACCTGGGAAAGGAGCACTGATTCCCTAAACGACAGAGCTCCAGTAAGGAAAGGTTAGGTAATGTAAATCACGTTTTCTTACTCAGCTGGATTGCTGGCATGAGTCAATTTAGGTTTCCTTAAGACGCTAAATATAATCTCTCTACCCTAATTGACACAGGAAGTAAATGTATTTTGGGTAAGATGTAGTTAGGTAGATGTATGCCCATTCATATTACTAAACCCAAAATGTTTATTAGTGGATTGGTATTAGCTTAAAGAGACTTTAGTCTTACCCTTCTAGATTAGTACTTTTTTTATTACAATGTTCAAAAATTACAGGTTCATAAATCCATGCCAACTGAGCAGTGCTAAGTGGGCACCACATTACATGACACTCTTAAGAGTTCCTAAAAGCTGAATTGAGCCAGATGTGGTGATGTGTGCCTGCGTCCAAGCCACCCAGGAGGCTGATCACAAGTTGTAGAAGGATTGAGTTGGAGGCCAGCCTCAGCAACTCAGCTTTTTTCTCAAAAAGGACAGTGGATGTAGTGTAGCACTTCCTAGGTTCTATTCTTAGTACGAAAAGAACAAAAGGGGGCCAGCTGAAAATACGGCTTCACACTGACTATAAATTAGGAGTATATTTACAAGGACTCAGCTGTACATGTTTAAGATAAGATGAGGAAAATCGTGGGGCTGGTGAGAGCTCAGTGGATTAAAGCATCTGCTTATGCAAGCTCAGGGACCGCAGCTTGATCCCCAGCACTACCTGCCACGCCAGCCCTGCCCCTAGGCACGTTGAGCAGGCCAGAGTCTAGGCGTAGTGGCACATGCCTGTAATCCCAGCGCTAGGAAGGCTGAAAGCAGAAGGATCACCACGAGTCTGAGCTCGTAGTGATACGGTGCAACAACCAAATACATTTTTTTTAAAAGATGAGGAAGATCTGTCTTAACAATGCACTTCATTTATAGACACAAAGTACTGTTTAGATTCAGGGAAAGTAATATCTTAGTCTAATGTAAGACAAATTATGGCTGTGCCACTTGCCAACTATGGCAGGTTACTTTATGTCTCTGGCTCTATTTTCTCAGTGATAAAATTGTTAAGAAAAACATAATTTCGCCAGGCGTGGTGGCATATATCTAAAATCTGGTTCTTCAGTGACTGAGATAGGACAACCATGAGATTGATGGTAACATTGGCTGCACAGTGAGATCCTGGGATGGAAAGGGGATATAAAGAGAGGGGAATATAGCTTGCTCCATGGACAAAGAATGGATGTGGACAAAGGTACTCCCCTCATGTGCTGGAGAGATCATAAAGAGTCTTTTCTTCTGTTTTTATGGTTATTATTCAGAGGTACTGTGGTGGATTAACTAATGGGCAACTTGTAACACCCAGCTGAACTCAATCAACATGGTGCTGGGTGTAGAGGACCCAAGTGAAGATTGTTGTTAGCAGCATAAGAGGAGAACTGGGAGAGAAAATGGTGCCCTGCTGATTGTCCTGGAGAAACTTGCCACTAGTTTTCCTGATACAAACTCAGCTGTTCTTGGTGTCAGAGGAGCTCTAGCCCTCCATGTTGCTAAGGATGGCTACAGTTCTCCTTGGGGGAGTATTGGTTCTTATCTTGAGTGTCCCTTCCTGGTCTAGTGCAGATTCCTCAGCCTGCTGGCACACATCCTTCATCCCACTAGCACAGACTTTCTAGCTTCCACCACTGACTGACCTTTGGGTCTTCCCAGTGCAGATCCTTGACATAGACTTGCATGAGACATTGTCATGGGCTCTAGGCCTCTAGCTGGACTTGTGGAGGACATTGCCATGGGCTCTAGCTCTTCATCTGAACTTGTGCAGGACATTGCTGTTTGATCCAGGCCCTTGGCTGGATTCTTTGGGTCTTTAATGTATGGACAAATTTCTGGCACTCTTCTGCATTTGACTCTTTGGGTGAATATTATAAAATAATCCTATGAATTATGTGTCCTGTACTAAATCTATTCCCCTATAAGCCCTGACTACAACAGGTACTTTGAGTCCCTAAAAACATGCTTTTAAAATAGTTAGGTTTATACTATTCTAGAAAAGAAAATGTAAAAATTGTCTAATGGGTAGATAAATGTATTTTCAAAGATTAAATGGGAGTTACAGAGAGTTGTAAAAAGGTAAGTTGCATTCACTGTTTTGTGCCTGCTATCTAGATGAACAGAAAAATAAAAGTCATTGCAGAAATAGTGCAAGATTATTGAATACCTACTATTGATACTCAGCAATGCCATCGGCTGCTTTCTATACTTAAGTCACATTAGCAAAAGTGGCTGAATGAAGGTTAGTGAGAAACCAGTTCATACTATCATTTTGTTTTGAGGTATGTGTGCACGTGCATCTTCTCCCCAATCTAAATCACCAGCTCTATATCTTTTGAGAATGGGTCTCACTAATAAGGCTTGGCTTACACGTCGAATCCTCCTGTCTCAGCTTCCCAGAGTGTTGGGATTACAGACATGCACCCCCACACCTAGTTTAGTATTAAGAGGAAACTTCTGTGCTGGGTAAGAGAATGATGTGACCTTTATTATTCTAAGTGTTGAAAAATCCATTTCATTTTTCATCATGTAATGCAACTAAAGCACGTAACTAAAAGGTGTTCCTAAAATGCCTTGACATGCTTCTTGTGTATGGAAAGATTTTCATTTTCGTGGAGCTCATAAATCTGTCATTATAGTAATCATGAACTGTAATGAGAAAATTTATAACTTCAGGATCCTGTGAAAAAGTAATTGAGTAATAGGTGACGGGGCTATAGAACTGAGTTAGGCACATTTTTAGGACATGGATGATTTATAGACTATTGCTCTTTTATATACATTTTCATATGTACTATATATTTTACATATGTATGTTACATATACATGTGTGTGTATATATATATATATATATATATACACACACACACACATATATTCATTGTGTTTCATGTTTTATTTGTTCTGCGCCAGAGTCTAAAGATTACTAATTTTGGCTTTGGCAATAGAATACTAGTTTATTAGCATGGAGTTTGGCCAGTGACCACAGATAAAACAGACTTGAATATATTTATGATGCATCCACTTATGAACTGAGATTCTATCCTCTCATTTTTTTTAATGTGGTGGATTGCCAACTGATGGTCAACTTGTTACACCCAACTGATCTGAACTAGGGTGGTGCTGGGTGTGGGAGGCCCACCTGAGGATTATTGCCCACAGCATAAGAGGTAAAACTAGGGAGACTGTTGAATAGCTGCTGGGAGCTGGTAGAAACCTCTGGGTAGTTGCTGGTTCTCTTGGGCTATTCTACTGGAGGACCTTGTCTTGCTGGCTTTTCTGGTGAACTTGGCTGTTCTTGTCAGAGGAGGAGCTCAGGACTTTGTTGTAGCTGAGAATTGCTGCAGTTCACGTTGAGGGAACTCACCTTGAACATTGCTTCCTGGCCTCAGAGAGTAAAGATGGTGCACTACTCAGTCTCCTAGAGAAGCTTGAGTCCTTGGCTTTCCTGACAGAAACTCAGCTTTCCTCATTGTTGAAGGAGCTCAGGACTTCACTGTTTCTGAAGATGGCTGTGGTACCCTTTTGGGGGAGCTCTGACTCTTTTGAGTGTAGCATCCTGGCTGTAGTGCAGATCCTCATCCTTCTAGCACAGATCCTTCATCGCGCAGGCACAGACTTTCTAGCTTCCACCATTGACCTTTGGGCCTTCCCAGCTCAGATGCATAAAGTAGACATGTATATTGTTGTAGGCTTTTGGCTTCCAGTGGGACTTGTGGGAGATACTGTTATGAACTCTAGGCCTTCAGCTGGACTGATGTAGAATGTTATTGTGGGATCCAGGGCCTCAGTAGATATTTGGTCTTCAGTGCGTGGACAGATTTCCTACATTATCTTTTTGTATATGATTTGCAGTTGACACATTTGTACATCCCAAGTAGATCCATTCTTTCCAGATTTCAACAGGCCTGCTTGCCTGAGAAATATTTCTATACAAGTATCTTTCAGGTTCTTCAAAGCTGCTGTTCTTAGAACCAGATTCTTCTTTCAACTGGATTCTTCTTTCAGCACTTTCTTTTCACTTCCCTGCTTTGTTTCCCTTCTCTCCCTAGAACATAAACTGGGAAGGTGAGGGGAAGACATCCCCGTGCTGAGAGGCATGGCTCACAGTAAATGCTCATCCAGCAAATGATTGGATGAATAAATGTATAGACAGCCGTTAGGCTGGCTAACAGCTCTTAAGGTGATGATTACCAGCTAGTGTATCACACATAAATTAGAAATGCTGGGATACTGATTCCCCCAGCCAACTGGCCAAGTGCCATCAGTTCTACAAGAATGTATGTAAATCTCAATTAATATAAGAGATGAGAAATATTTCAGATGTTCATCACAGTAAAACAGGTAAATTGTATTTCTATACAATAAATACAGGACAGCTCTTGTGCACTGCTGGTGTGCACTGTGCTATTGGGCAGTCCTTTAAAAAGCACCCCAGATATGTGCTCGGGATAGAGGTTATTTTGGGGAACTAGTGACTAAAAGAACAAAGTCCCTGGAATGTTGACAATATTCTGGTTTTCTACTGAGTAGTATTACAAAGATGTTTACTTTGTGGAAATCAGTTATATGCTTATAATTAGTACATTTTTCTTTTTGTATGTTATAGTTGAATTACAAGGGCTATAAAACCACCACCTGCATATAAGCAGATATTCCCTAGCTGAGGGGTTCCAGTCTAATGAACATAAGAAAAGAATAGAAGTCATTCTCCTGGTCCCCTAAGCAGTCGCATCTGATTTTTTTTGCGGGGGCAGGGGATGCTGGATCGAAGCTAGGGCCTCATGTGTACAAGGCAAGCTCTTTGCCACTGAGCCACATTCCCAGCCCCTCATGTGATTCCCCCCACACACAATTTGTTATTACATGAAAGTTCGGTACAATAATGTACATGCTAAACTGGACGTATATTGGTGTTTTGCCACACTCCCTGTGTGATTGTGTTTTAATTAGACCATTTGAAAGTAAGTTGTGACATCACACTTTAATGGAAATACTTTAGCCTGAGTCTCCTAAGAATAGTCATTCTCCTGTGTAATCACAGTGCCATTTGCCCTGAGAAAAATTCACAATAAATCCATTTTTACGTGTTGAGGCAAGTTGTCAGTGAGTTTGGAGCTGCCTCAAACTTGTAGTCTTGGGGCTAGGGAGACAGATGGCTCATTGGTCTAAGCACGTGCCTGGCAAGCACAAGGTTTTGAATTCAATCTTTAGTACCACATAACAGCCCCAGAACCCTAGGTATGCCGTGCTGGCCACCAAAACCAAATGTGATGGCACATGCCTATAACCCCAGCAGCTCTGGAAAGACTGAGACAAGAGGATCACTAAATCCGAGCTATGTAGTGAGACCCTGTACCAAATAAATAAAAAGATTCAAAAATAATGAAATTGGGGCTGGTGAGATGGCTCAGTGGTCTGAAGCACCTACTTAGAACAAGCTAAGCTAAGCAAAGCACAGGGACCGCGGTTCAATCCCCCAGCACCACATGCCAGCCAGCCCCGCCCCCTGGTGGGCTGAGCTGGCCACACACACACAAAATAAATAAATAAATAAATAAATATTAAAAAAAAATAATGAAATAAAATCTTGCAGTCCTTCTGCCTCAGCCCCATAATAGCTGAGATAGGTATGTACCACTCCTGCCAGCTCTCCTATGTGGGTTTTTGTGTGTGTGTGTGTGTGTAGTATAGGATTTATAGGGTCTCACTATACAGAATTGTACTCATAGTGATCCTCTTGTTTTCCTGTGTCCTTTTTTTTTTTTTTTTTTTTTTTTTTTTTTTAAGTATGACATCTATACGGTCTCACTCTGTAGATTGGACTCTGATTCTCCTGTTTTCAGTCTCCCAAGGACTGGGATTACAGGTGTGCCACCTGGAGGGCAGGGCCAGCACAGCAGGCCAGGAATCCAACCCTAGCCTCTGTCCTCTGCCTAAGCAGGCGCTTTAGTCCACTGAACTATCTGACCGGCCCTCCTGTGTCCTTTGATAAGCTTCAATTAGACTGTCTCAGCCAAGTCCCTACCCCAGACCAGAAAGAAGCCTGCTTCCTTTTAGAAGGCAATAGTGAAAAACTAAAATTTTGATATTAAATTGTGGCTTACTACAGGAATGTCAGTTTCTAGTTATTAGAAATGGACAGTTAGAAGATAGGCATAAATTTACTTGTAATTATTTTAATTAAAATTTAACATAACTTTTTTCTTTAGTTTTGTGCATGTCTATAGTGTATTTCCTTTGCACTGAAAATCTTGTTTCTTAATGTTAAAATTTACATATTTTTATTCTGCAATGTACTAAAATTTGATTGAAAAGTATGTATCAAAGCTACTATAGTATAATAAAGTTTAAGATTTCTTTCCAGTTCTTTTTGTCCTTAGAGTATGTCTCAATGAGGGTGTTATTGGGATCCCACATTACTTGAAATAATTTTTTCATGTGGTTAGGTTATGCATTTGACATACAAGGGGTTTATTCCAAGGGTGGGTAGGATTTGCTTTTTTCTTATATTTGTCAATATATTAAATATTGGGCCAGGGAGATGGCTCAGTAGAATAAGTGCTTTCCTGGCAAGCGCAACAACCTGAGTTCAATCCCCTGTTCTGCCAAAATGTGTGTGTGTGTGTGTGTGTGTGTGTGTGTATTTATAAATATTTACATAATTGAAAATAGAGCAAAGCTACCTTTTTTGGGGGGTGGTATTGGGAATGGAACTTCCTGCTTGCCTGGCAGGCACTATACCACTGAGCTATATCTCCAACCCAAACTGTTCTTATAAAAAAAATTTAAAGTAATAGATTTTGAAGAGTGGAGAGTCACTATTAAGAACACCACAGTAAGGGCCAGCCAGATAGTTCAGCTTAGGCAGATGCAGGGAGTGGGGTTCGATCCCCATTGTGCCGTGCCAGCTCCACCCCCAGGGCACACTGAGACAGTGAATGAGCCTGGGTATGGTGGTGCAGGCCTGTAATCCCAGCACTTGGGAGGCTGAAAACAGGAGGATCACTCTGAGTCTGATCTGCGTAGTGAGACCCTGTAGATCCAGGACCAGATACATTTAAAAAAAGAAAAAGGATCACCACAGTAGCCAGGCATAGCTGGGAGGCTGAGGAAAAAGGGTCACTTGAGCTCAGGAGTTCAAGGCCAGCCTATACAACATATTCAATCCTATCTCTAGGAGAAAAGAAAAGCCACAGCAATAATTGTTGTGGGCCAGGGAGTGGGCGCGACAGTGTAAGCGCCTGCCTGGCAAGTGCAAGGATCTGAGTTCGATCCCTGGTACCACATGCCATGCTGTCCCCACACCAAGCTGGGCACTGAAACCAGGCATGGTTGCACACGCCTCTAATCCCAGCACTGGGGGCGCTGAGGCAGGAGAATCACTGAGTCCAAGCTGTGTAGTGAGACCATGTACCAAATAAATAAAAGGTAAAATAATAATTGCACAAGATCCTCAAATGAATGCTGAAATTAGGGGGATGAGACATTAAGAAGTAACAGGCAGTTGCGTAGTATTTTGCACTGCAATATTTTTAAAGAATTAGCAATTACTGTGGCGGTTTTAACATACGTCCACAAGTTCTTTGATCCTTCTTCCTGCAGAAGGTAGCACTTAAATTTCCATATCCTCAAGTAAGGACCATGGGCTGAAGCTGGTGACTGGCTTCTGAAGAACAGAAAATGAAAAGGGCAATGAGCAGGGGGGCTGAAAACAGGAGATCACTACAAGTCTGAGCTGTGTAGTGAGACCCTGTATGTACCAAATACAGGATATGTGTGTGTGTGTGTGTGTGTGTGTGTGTGTGTGTGTGTATGTATATATATAACTTTTAAAAGAAGAGCTGGGACTAAGAATATATGACACCTAAACACAGTATAGCATCCTGGGTTGGGTCATTCAGCAGAAAAGATTTTAGAAGAGCTCCAAGTAAAAGCTACAGTTTATTGTGCTAGTTTTTTAGTACTGTGTGTATGTAGGATATGAACTTGAAAAGCTTGAGTTAAGGACAAAGACAAAAACTTCCATGCTATGTCTATAACTTCTATAAATCTACAATTTTAAAATAGTTCCCTAAAAAGTCAAAAAGCTGTATAAAAGTGATAGATCAGTGAAGTCCTGATCACATCTTTGTTCTCTCATTCTGTTTTTCCCCAATTTCTGTTGAGAACTTTATTGTTGTTTTTAAAAAATTGGGGACAAGAAAATAATTTTGTCCTGTGTTCTCATATCTAGGTATTAGTGCACTACGTGTGCTACCCTGCCCTTTGCTAATCCTGGAAATCTCACCATCCTCCAGCCATGTGGTACACTGTCATGTTCATGTACCATAATCTTGTTTACATAGTCTCTGTTGCTGAGCACTTAGGTTATTTACAGATGTGCTGTTACAGATAACAGTGCAGTGGACAGTCTCATACGTATGTTGTTTCGTACTTGTGGAGGTGTCTCCAGAGACCATCCCTAGCAGCAGTGTTGCTAAGTCAAAGAGCAAATGTGTGTGTCATTTTGTTAGATACTTCAGCTTTCCTGCTGTGACAGTTGTGCCATTTTTTACTCCTACCCACAACCAGGGAGAATGCTCACTTCTCCCTGGCCTTGGCGAAACAGTAAATTGCCAACATTTTGAATTTTTGCCAATTCCATAGAAGAGAAATGATCTCTCACAATGATGGTTTCTGAGAATTTAGTAAACAGCCCCCCAGTATTGCCCAGTTTAATAAATACTGTACAAAAGTATAAACGTAACTCATGCAAACGGTACCTTTTCCAGTTATGTATTTCTTCCTGTTGAAGGAAACAGCATGTTCATTTTGGAAGTGCCAGGTACAAAGAGTAAGAGAATACGCAAGCAGCTCTTCTTTGTCACCTTGCTACCAGAAATGAGGCAGGCTGAGGAAAAGGGTGGCTTCCAGATGTACTGGTGGAGCCCTGGTTCAGATCCTAGCCACAGACGTGCTGTTTTCTTGTTCACCAGATTCAGCCTGCTCCAGCCAGTCTCTCTTGGAACCCTTCTGCTGGCCTGTTTGGAAATGACTTCTGTTTCCCGAACCTTTTTACAAGGACCTCCACGTTTGGATGACCTCTAAAGGAGCTCTTTGTGATGTTTTCTTTGGGAAGCATGGAGCTTTTAAAGACTGTATTCTGAATGAAAAAAAAAAAAAAAAAGGAACAGGATAAGAAGCAGCAAGAACAGTTTGAAGCACCTTCCTTTTTCCCCAAATCACAACACCCAGACACCACTACACCCACACACCTGGTTTATTGCTCAGTTTGGTGACTTGTGAACTCACCCAGTCCCTTAGCTTTTGTAAGTAGAGTGCCTGAGTGAAATCAGGTAAACTAACAAGGGGAAATTCTATCTCTGATGGAAGAAAGGATAATTTTGAAACATAAATCTTTGTAGGGATTAACACAAGTCCAAATTTCACTGAAGAATGGACTCTAGATCAGCATGAGGAAAGTATGTGTCTGGTGAATAAAAGCAGAAGGAAGTAAGATGTACTTGGTTTCTCCCATAATCTTGGCCAAGCTTAAACGTTTAGCCTCAAAAGGAGGAAAAAATGCTTTTCTCATCAGCAGCCATGAAATTGGGAACCTACAGTCCTGAAGTTACTTAGTGTATGTGCTCAGTGGGCATTGGAGGTTGGCCTGGGCTTCTCATTGGCAGTCAGCAGTGGAATTCCTATAGGGAATTTTGATTCAACATGAAGAACATCCTGTGGCCGTAGATTGCTTATAATGATTAGGGTGACTTGTAATGTTGCTTACTTTTCCAGCTTTGTGCCTTTTTCTCTTAGGAGTCTAACATTTTCAGAAAACTTTGGAAAGAACAAGTCTACTTCAATAAATGAAGGAGAACAAAGAAAATTCAAGCCCTTCAGTAACGTCAGCAAACCTGGACCACACAAAACCATGTTGGTACTGGGATAAGAAAGACTTGGCTCATACACCCTCGCAACTCGAAGGACTTGATCCGGCCACAGAGGCCCGGTACCGCCGAGAGGGTGCTCGGTTCATCTTCGATGTCGGCACACGATTGGGACTGTATCCTGATCCTCTTGGAAATCTCCCCCACTACCACCAAGAATTTGAATAGATACTATAGACATAATATACTGTTACTTCTCTGCAGTAGGACAGTTCGTACATCTTCGTTGTATAAACGTTCTGAAGGTGTGATTCTCCAGAGGTTTTCTGATTCTAGTTTATCGTTAAATGTGTAGGCTCAGCCACTAAGTGGCCCCCCAGAAGGGAAGCCAGCACCCATTAAGATAACAGCTGAAGTGTTTCTTAAGGCTTGTTAAAAGCATAAGACTTCAAAGTGCTCATTCTTTTTTTTTTTTTTTCCTGGAACCGGGGATTGAACTCAGGCCCTTGCACTTGCCAGGGAAAATGCTCATTCTTGCACCAAAATTCTAACATCCTGAGATGCCCGTTGTGCCCGCTTTTTGCACTGTTCATTATCACTGATTGTTGTCTTTATTGTTTTCCTGCATTTAACTAAAAACATAACCTATAGATAATGACTGCTAAAGTCCTTAACAGTGAAACAGACACTATGACACCCTGGCAACTGGAATAATTTATTTTCATCGCTTCTACATGTTTCATTCCTTCAAGCAATTCCCAAGATATGTAAGTGTTTAAACATTACTGTGCTCTCTGCCACATTATTATTTCCACCCATTTTGGTGGACACATAGTCTTAGCGTGTTATTTTTGAACAAAATCAAGTTTGAGTTGTCTTTTCCAACTAACTATGTAAGCCACCACTGTATTGTACTTTGTGTGAAAGTTTGCTTCCCTGTTACCTTTTCCTAGATAAGTGTAGGTCTGGGAGAGGTGCACATGGAGGGCTGGGAGACTTCAGGACAGGAAGAATGGTACTGTGCAGCAATCAGGGAGTGCTCCAGGCAGAGGTGCACATCATAGGCTAAGCCTTGGCTACACAGCTTGCGTAGATGTGCAGAGACGGCCAAGATAGTGGTCTGCCTAGAACTGACAGATGCAAGGGGAGGCACACAGCACATTGACAGACCCAGCCGGAGCTCCGTGTAGAGGGAAAAAATGGTGAGACCCTGGCTATGAGGGTCGGCTGAGTCAGAACATGGTAACCTTTAAAGCAGAGAGGGACATTTGGCTTCTGAAGCTAGACAGACAAGAGGAGTGTCATTTGTTGGAGGTTTTATTAGGTATGTGTGCTTGTCTTCCTTGCTGGTTTCCAAAGTTTTTAGGAAACTGACAGAATTAGCATCAACCTCTGGCAGAGTGGCATCCAGTATAGTCAGATTATGTGATGAGAGAAGGATTGGAATGGGTTGGGAGAAGCTGGGGAGAGAGAATAGAGACCCCCTATAATACATGGACTACACTAAGGTTGAGGTAACTGGAGAGAACGTCTTTGTCCGTTGCAGCTGCGGATGACTGTAATAGAGTAAGCTCACACCAGGTAATTCATGGCTAGCAGCAACTTAGTCCTCACAGTTGTGAAAGCTGGGAAGCCAAACTTGAGCTACTGGCAAATTGAGATCCACGCCATGGGAAGGAGGAACAAGTGCTCTCTTGGGCCTCCTTTGTGAGGTTGGGTGACCCAGTCATGGGGGTTGTGTGTGTGCAGAGCCCCACCTCTGAATACAGCTACGTTGGAGATTATTTGTACATTCTGCCCTTAGCAGGAAGGAAAGGAAGTATGGACAGCGGTATGGAAGCATATTCCACAAGACATATGTGGTTGTGCTTATTCTGCTTGCATAGCAGTTTACTATACAGAAAGTTGAAATCTTCCAAACTACAGTATAAAACGGAAATTCAGTTCTGTGGCTTTGTTTTTGACATATGACAGTTCTTTTGAAAAATGAATTTTATATATGATTTTTTTTCCAGAATTAGGGATCAAACCCAAGACCTCATGAAAGCCGGCAAGCACTCTTATTACTGAGCTACACCCCCAGCCCTCTAAGAAGTTTACAAAGGCATATATTTTTTCAGGGTTATAAAATGTCCATCAAGCTTTTAGAATATCAATATTTGTAAATGGCTCAAGGTACAAGAATGAAAGGGCCTGGTTTATTAAGCAATTAAAAATCTGTTAACAAAATGTAAGACCTTTTGTCTCCCGTTTAGGTGACAGGAGCTTGTTGTCTCTTTTTGGCTGGGAAAGTAGAAGAAACTCCAAAAAAGTGTAAAGATATCATCAAAACAGCTCGTAGTTTATTAAATGATGTACAGTTTGGCCAGTTTGGAGATGACCCAAAGGTAAGAACCAAAACTTCTGCCTTCAAAAGTTGATTCCTTATGACATTATTAAGATGCAAACAGTGGCTGTGGCACCCATGTCTGTCGGTGCCTTGAGTTCCCGGGAGGGTTCTGTGGAAGATGCTGCTTGAATTATAAGATGGGCAGGAAGAGTGCGTAGCCATCATGGAGTGCCTTCCGTGTGCCTTCCACATCCTGAGCACTTGAAGGACAATGGGCCTGAGGTGGGTGTGAGCAGAAATCCTCCTCTTCCCCTCAGTGTGCCCCTTCTTAGCTTCTGTGCCTCAGGAGGGCTTGTCTCCGTCTAGCTCCTGACTCAGTAAAATGCTGTTGTACCTATTGCATCTGAAGAATGGGAGGGGGCTTGGGAGCTAGCTCAGCCATCTAAGCTCCTGCCTGGCAAGCACAAGGACCTGGGTTCAATCCCCAGTACCACATGCCGTGCCAGTTCTGGGTGCCAAGCTGGCCACTGAAACTGCATGGCGTGGCACTCACCTGTAACCCCAGCACTATGGAGGCTGAGACAGGAGGATCGCTCTGTAAGTCTGAGCTCTGTAGCGAGACCCTGTGCCAAATAAATACAAGATTTTAAAAAGGCGGGGGCGGGAAGGTTTCTGACATTTGCAAAGTTTTCAAGCACCCTTACATTGATACTATGATCTCATCCTGTCCCTTTGTCACAGCCTCTGCCATTGTGGAAAAATAGGGTTAAAATAATTAAGCAGGTTTTTACTATGTTTTGAAAAATACCATGTCAAGGACTGATGATAGTTTTATTCTTTATAATGTTTATCATGCCTCGTAATTATGTAGATTTCTTTAGAGCACTTTTACATTTACAGCACAATCAAGAGAGTTCCTGCATGTCTTTTGCCCCACAACACACAGCCTCCACAGAGCCGTATATGTGTCACTGTTGATGGACCAGTTGTCACATGTCATTGTCACTTACATTAAGGTTCATTCCTGGTTTTACACATTCCATGAACCTGGACAAGTGAATAATATAATAGTACAGTGTGTTTTTAGGGTCTGGGAAGATAGCAGTGCTCTCTGCCGCTTCATCCCTTCCTTCCACTTAACCATTAGCAGTCTCTGATCTCGCTGTCTCTGTAATCTCACTTTTTCCAGAATGTCATAGAAATAGAAACATACAGTATGAAGTCTTTTTAGATTGAGTTCCTCGACTTAGCGTTATGCATCATTTAGTTTCCATTAGATAGTTTTGTATCAAATAATCCCACAGAGATAGCTCAGTAGAATAAGTGCTTGTCGGGCCAGCACAGGGTTCCAAGTTCAATCCCTGGTACCGCAAAAAAAGAAAAAAAGAAAAGAAAACCCAATCAAATAATCCCACAGACTTCTTGGTTTTAGTGTTTTTCCCCAGAGCCTTCTGTGCATGTTTGCTGTTCCCAAGCACCCTGTGAGGGTGCAGTTCTTTATTCCAGAGGGAGATTTTCCCATAAACAACAAAGGATGCCAAATAGAGTTTGCTCTTGGTCCTGGTTTCCATATATTTGTAAAATAAATACAAGTTTTGGGGGTTTTTTAAGTTAATTTGCTAACTAGTTTCAGAAGTTACAATAGACATTTTTTACTTTAAAAGTTGAGTCGTCATAGCAAAGATAAATTTCTAAAGTCCACCTTCGGGTTCTTTTGGGATTCATCCTAAGTAAATCTTTAATTGAGAAAAGTGTTTCATTTGACCATATTCTTTGAGAAACAGATAATACTAGTTGGCCAAACATAGATGTTCTGAAAATCAACGATAGGCTCTTGACTTTGGAAGCGGGGATACCGTGATTTACTTTTGCTGAGCTTGGGGGCTTCTCCTGGCCTCTTCATGCTGGGCTTCTCTGTGGCAGTGGCAGGGCACCTCCGTGGTGCCCTCCGACAGCTTCTACTTTCACCACGTCGCCCAACCGTAACAGTGTGCTGGGGTTGTGGGGGTTTTTCAAAATGTTTACTTCTTCAAACCTGGATCTCTGATTTCTTGGTTCTGGATCAAGAAGCTTCTGTATGTCATTTTGTATTGGATTGAAGGCACACTGAAGAGTTATCTAGAACCCACAAGAACTAGAGATGGTATGGAGGTGTTTCTTCAAAGTGCTTTTTCTTTTTTTGGTGGTGGTACTAGGGATTGAACTCAGGACCTTGCGCTTTCCAGGCAAGCATTTATTCCACTGAGCTATCGCCCCAGCCCCCAAAGTGCTCTTTCTTAGGAGATTACCAGCCTCACCCCAGCAGCTGTGGTATGGGCCTGGGGCTGCAACCTCAGCGTGGGGCTTCTTTCCATTGCCACTGCTTGTCACTGGCCCATTGGAAAAAGTCACACAGATAAATCTTTCCTCTTCTTAACTATAAGTTGCACAAGGAGTAAAAGCACCTAGTGTGGTGGCTAGACACGAGCATTCAGCAGAGTCTTGTTAAGGAAGTGACTATAGTGTTACAGAGGAAACTCAAAATCGCAGTTGAAAGCAGCTGGGGTGGTAAGGTGGGCACCGTCCGTGTCTGTCTTACCCCTGCCATGCAGCACTCTCGCCTGGTGCAGAATGTGCAGCCTCTTCTCACTCCTTTCAGGAGTGAGCTGGGATACTGCAGTGTGTACTGTGTATGTGTCTAATACTCAGGCTTTATAAGCACTGTCAGTGTGGAGTAATTCTGCCCTTTAAACTTAATTAGAAATCACTTATTTATAAAATTGGAACTGTTAGAGACTCAAATTAACAGTAACCAAAAGTTCATATTTGTAAGACAGTGTAACCCTAAGTTTCCACAGATGTCAAGTCCATCATAGGTGTCATCCACCTGTAGGGACATACCAAATTTTTGTCATAGGTGGATGAACCTCATGGCTTAAGAGCTGGTGTTAAGGCTGACCACACATGTGTGGGCCCCGTGTGTGAAGATGCCTGGCAACAGCTGACGTGTACTGCCCTAGGTGTCCCTGGAGATGTTGTTCTTCCTTGCTCACCATGAATGCTCCTGTTAGGAAGCCAAGGCGTGCCCTGGCCCTGCCGAGTAGACCTGTGCCTCCACTGTCCCTAGACAAGGGCGTAGTGCAGTAGCTCCACAAGTGAGACCTAACTGGCAGGGGGCTCCGTCCGCTTCCTCTCCCATGTGCAGGTACGAGCCAGATGGTGTCCAGGAGCAGGGAAGTCCCAGTACTCTGCTTGGCAAAGAAGAGGGCAGTTATTTGGAGAGGCAGTGTAAGTACTAGGGAAAACAAAGTTGAGTGTGTGTCATTTTTTGGGCATCATTTAGCTTTGCTTGAACTGAATAGTTTTCCTGAGTAATGTTAATTTCTCATATAGTCAACGATGTTTAATTTGGCCAGTGTATTAAGCACTAGATAAAATTTGGCAGAACATCTATTTCTTTGCTGACATGGATTTTACAGTTATGTGGCAAGATATATTTTAATAAGGTAGTGACATATCTCCTTATGAGAGTTAGGAACTGCTATAAACAGTCATTTAAAGGTGCTATGAGAGAATTCTGCCCAGTAACCCAGGGAAGCAGAGCACTGCAGGGAGCCTTCAGTGAGATGGGCTGTGCAGGTGATATAACTGCCCACTGATTCGTTCAGTACCGAGACACAAAGAGCAGGCAGGCCTTGGGCTGTCTTGTAGTACTAGATGCACCGCTGCCTGCAGACTGTTGGCACACTGCCTGAGTCTGTTTCTAAATTTAGAAGAAATGTTGGAACTTCTGGGAAACAGGTATTGACAACAGGCAAAAAAAAAAAAAAAAAAAGCTTTTTATACACAGACTATGAAAGGAAAATGGAGAGAAAAATTTAAATCTTGCATGCCATTTAGAACAGTAACTCATAGACTCACCTGTGTGCTTTTAAAGTAATGGTGTGCTTTGGAATGAAAGTCATTCACTGTGTCTCCTCTTCCCAAAGTTCATGTTTGTGGGACTACTATTGAGATTTTTTTCATCTGCAAAGCCCTTTGAAACTAAAGGACTGAAAAAATTTTTATTAAAGGTTTGTTGAGTTAAAAAATCTATTTTTTTTCCTATTTATTCTCTAAAGTCAGTGAGTTCCCAATCAGACCATCAGTGGCTTTTATTTTATCTTGAGATTGGAACCGTGGTTGGCTAGGAACTTGCAAAAACAGGCAACTTCGTTAAAAAAGGAGTAATAATGAGACTAACCAACCCTACCCCTTTGATTGTGGTACAGAAGTAGATGAACTGATCAGTGACCGGAAAGATTATATATGTATGTAAATGCATGCATGTGTAGTGCAAGGTAAGGATTTAGCCAGCATTTCCAGGGCTGGCCAAATAGCTCCGCAGATTAAAGTGCCTGCAAGCAGGCGCAGGGGTGGGGGTTTGATCCTGGGGCCTGCTGGGCCAGCCCTGCCCCCAGGCCCCACTGATATGGGATTGAGACTGGGCGTGGTGGTGCACATGTGTAATCCCAGTTCTTGGGAGGGTGTAAACAGGAAGATCACTAAAAGTCTGATCTAGTAGTGAGACCCTGAACACCCTGTAGACCCTTCTCTAAAATACAAAAAAAAAAAAAAAGAGCCAGCATTTCCAATAAAAGGAAAAATGATACCTATGTTTTTAATACACAATGTAGGGGCCAGGGAGATAGCTCAGTAGAATAGGTTTTGCCTGACAAGCACAAGGGTCTTCAATCCCCAGTTCAGCCAAAAAAAAACCAATGTTGGGGCACGTATTTTTTTATAAATGAAAGATTTAAAGACAGTGCTGTGTTCCCTTTACACATGCACACTGTGCATCTGTGTGTGCACGTGTGTGGGCATGCACATGCGCCCTGCGTTGTCTTAGTTTTTATGAAGCTGACTTGCATTCTCTCCCTTATGGCTTTCTGGGAATTGAGTTTTGTAGGAATCTTGAAAGAAGTTATTCGGTTTTGTTAAGAGGGATTCATGTGGAAGCAGTACTATTTTTACAGATTTTTATTTTGTTGTCATTTTCCTTGAGTTAATACTTGGATTAGGGCTGGAGAGATGGCTCAGTGGTCTAAAGCACCTACTTAGAACAAGCTCGGCAAGGCATCAGGGACCGCGGTTCAATCCCCCAGCACCACATGCCAGCCAGCCCCGCCCCCTGGTGGGCTGAGCTGGCCACACACACCTCTCTCTCTCTCTCTCTCTCTCTCTCTCTCTCTCTCTCTCTCTCTCTCAAATAAATAAATAAAAAAAAATTAAAAAAAAAAAATACTTGGATTAGATTTTCTACCTGTTGTGAGTTCTTTCAGAATTTATTGCTATTTCTGAGTCTGAATGGAGAAGAAAAATGAACAAAAAAGAGAAAATAGACAGGAAAGTTATTTGTTCACATTGTTTGAGACTTACACTTTCTATCCCAATGCTTTTTTTTTTTTAATTTTTATTTTGGTAGGAAGAAGTAATGGTTCTGGAGAGAATCTTACTACAAACTATAAAGTTTGATTTACAAGTAGAGCATCCATACCAGTTCTTACTCAAATATGCAAAACAACTCAAAGGTAAGGAGCAAAATGTTTCTAAAAGACCTTTTTTATTCTGAAATCAAGCCTTTTAAAAACTGGGTGATGTTCAAATTATGCTTCTTACGGAAGGAGCGCACGGTTGATGGGTGGCATTCCCAGGACACAGTGTGCTCGGGCACTGCAGTGCTGCAGCCGTTAATTCTGCTTCCTTCGTGCATAAACAGGTCCTGTCATCCAGTTGCCAAGTGATATGAAGCAGGAAAATGAGTCAGAATTTTTAAATAGATTAATAAAATTAGCCTGGCAGCCAGTTTTCCCATAAATGGTGTTTCAGCGTAGGTCATGCAGAAGAACAAGCGAGAAGGAAGGAAGGAGCGGAGGGTGGAGGCCACCGCTGCTCATCTGCCCTTTCCTGGGTGAAAGCTGTTTCCTGTGCTCACGCACAGTAGGTTTTAAATTCTATTTCTTATAAATTCTTGTTCCCTCCATGCTTACTAATTTTTGCCTGTTTCTCCATTTCTAGGTGATAAAAACAAAATTCAAAAGTTGGTTCAAATGGCATGGACCTTTGTAAATGACAGGTACATGTGTTCAGATGTTGATGTAATTGTATTATGAGATTTTATACGTCATTTAATTCAAGGCCCTCATTTTGGGGCTGAAGAAACTTAACGTACCCTGGGTAAACAGGCAGTGGGAGAGCTGGAGCTGAAGTCCACACCATTGCTTCTCAGCAGAGGGGTTTTCTGCCCAGCTGTGGCTTGGAGGTGTGAGAATTTGAAATCTTCAAACCAATTTGAAACCTTACTTCCAGAGCAATACATTGGTGAATTTTGGCAGTGGAATCTTTTGAGCCCATTTGGTTTCTTTTTTTTATTTTTTTATTTATTTATTTTTTTTTCCCATTTGGTTTCTTGTAATGAGGTTATTTTGGGGTTTTTTTTGTTTGTTTGTTTTTTAATGTACAGGGTCTCTGTAGATTGAACTCATAGTGATCCTTCTGTTTTCAGCCTCTCACATGCTAGGATTACAGGCACATGCCACCACACCCAGTCTCATTAGCCATCTCAGCATGCTCCGGGAGTGGGAGAGATTGAACCCTGGTCCCTGTACCTGCCTAAGCAGGCACTTTAGTCCACTGAGCTGGCTGGCTGGCCCTCTTGTAATGATTTTTGAAGCGTACTGTTCCTGGGAATCTAGTGGCAGGGAAGGCCAGCAGCCCCACCCTTGCAGGCATTTCTCTTGGAGAGTGATTGACCTCCCCATAAACATTCCTTTGAAGTAACAGTTCAGTTGCTAGGGGAGAAAAAGGTAAAACTTTTTCATATGTATTTCATAATGTAGCAATTTTTTATTTATTTTTTAATTTGTGTGTGTGTGTGGCCAGCTCAGCCCACCAGGGGGCGGGGCTGGCTGGCATGTGGTGCTGGGGGATTGAACCGCGGTCCCTGTGCTTTAGCTAAGCTTGTTCTAAGTAGGTGCTTTAGACCACTGAGCCATCTCGCCAGCCCCAGCAATTTTTTAATATGCTCAAATTTTTCTGATTCTTTAAAGAACAAATTAGCAGTTGGTACCTGAAAACTTGCTTTTTTACTTGTAGTGCATTAATCATGCCTATGATTAAGTATGCCAGTTGCCATGTAGGTAGATACAGCATCAAATCTCCATGTGTAGGTTTCATCATAAATGTTCTCTTTCTCTCCTTATTGAATCCAGTCTCTGCACCACCTTGTCACTGCAGTGGGAGCCAGAAATCATAGCAGTGGCAGTCATGTACCTTGCAGGACGTTTGTGCAAGTTTGAAATACAAGAGTGGACCTCCAAACCCATGTATAGGAGATGGTGGGAGCAGTTCGTTCAGGACGTCCCTGTTGACGTGCTAGAAGGTACTGGCATATGAGCTTTCTGGGGAAAGTGCTCCAGTTTTGATGACAACCCTGGGCCCCCTTAGATTCTCTGCTGTGACTTTCACTTCTTTCAAGCACATAGCTCTGTAGCGTACTAGAGAGGTAGCCCAGTGCCACACTCAGCAAAGGTGGGGCCTGTTGCCAGTGTGATTATTGATCCTTGTAGGGGAATCAAAGCTGAGGGGTTTTTCACAGTAAAATTTGATTTCAGGTGTCAATTTGCAGTGAATGTAATTGTTGGCTATCATTTAGACATCTGCCATCAGATCCTGGATCTCTACTCACAAGGAAAACAACAGATGCCTCATCACACCCCACATCAGCTGCAGCAGCCCCCATCTCTTCAGCCTACACCACAAGTGCCACAAGTGCAGCAGTCACAGCCACCTCAGGGCTCTGAGCCAGCCCAGCCCCAGCAGAAGGACTCGCAGCAGTCGGCCCAGCAGCCTCCACCACCACCACAGTCCCAGCAGCCCAAGAAGCTGTCTCCACAGCCCAGCCCTCCACGACAGGCGAAGCGTGCTGTGGTGAGTGGGGGATTGCACTGAACTGGGGAAGCAGGGGGCCCACTCAAGCTCTTGGTGTGGTGCCTTGGTGGGGAGCCCGAAGACCAGCGATCTCTGGAACCAGGCAGCCTCTGTCGTCCTGCAGCCTCCACTCCCTAGCATCAGGGCACATCTTATCCACCCTGATATTACCTTGTGGATGCTGGTAATGCGTAGCCACCTGAGCTGGAAGCAGGAGCGTTTCCTTCCCCCAGTCATCGTAGCTACAGGAACTGACTGCTACAGAGGCTACTTCTCCCATGCTCTTCCTAAGTGTTCAGGGCTTTAAGTAGCACACAATATTTGTAAAAGTTTCTGGTCATGGAACACAAATCTGCTCTCCACAGAAGCAGCCTGGCCACTGGAGGAAGCCGTAGGTTGCTTGAGCCCCCAAAGGAAAGCAGGTGTGTAAATGTGCACCAGCAAGCCCCCGAAGTCCAGGGTGTAGGGAGAGCCTGAAGCCTGCTGTTGCTGAGCACACTCCGCAAAGACGGGTCCTTCTGTGTGATCTGACCATTGAAGAAAGGGGCACAAATGATTGGGAGGGACTGCGGACGCAGGTCACAGTGAATCTGCTCTGTGGCTCTGTTCTCTCACTGTGATTCTGTTGTGCCCAGGGTTTGGTTGACAGTCATATATTTTCTTTTAACAGGTTGTTTCTCCCAAAGAAGAGAACAAAGCAACAGGTAATACCCAAGATGTTTCTTTTATTTTACGGTTCTGTGTAAAACTAGGTTCATTTAAATGGTTGGTCAGCGTTGTTTCCTTTCCAACATAAATTAGCCTTAAGATTTAACTTAGAAGGGCAGGGCAGATAGTTCAACAGACTAACGCACTGCTTAGGCAGGCACAGTGACCAGGGATGATCTCCAGCATGCTGTGCCAGCCCCGCCCCCAGGACCTGCTGAGACAGCGAATGAGACTGGGTGTGGTGACGCACACTTGTAATTGCAGCACTTGGGAGGCTGAAAACAGGAGGATCACTACAAGTCTGATTTGTGTAGTGAGACCCTGTAGAACCTGTACAAAATACAAAAAAAAAAAAAAAAAATTTAACTGGGAACTATCACAAACTTTCTCTGCCTTCCAGGAAAAAAATGGATCTTCTCTGCTGATCATCTGCCTGTATAGCTTTATAGATTGTTGTTGGGTTTTTTTGTTTTGCTTTTGTTTTTTTCTTAGAAACCTGGGATTGAACTCAGGCCCTTGTGCTTGCCAGCCAAGCACTTATTCTACTGAGCCACCTCCCCGGCCCAAGAAGTATTAATACAAGAAACACTGGCCATCAAATGTACTTGACAACATAAGAGAATACAATTCTGGCTAGACATACCCATCATACCTGGAATCTCAGCTACTCTGGAAATAGGCAGGAGGATCACAAGTTCAGGGCCAGCCTAGGCACCTTAGTGTGGCTCTATCTCAAAATAAAACATGAAAAAAGGACAGAATTTGTAGCTCAGTGTTCACGGGTCCTGAGTTCAATCCACAGTACCAAAAAACAAAACCTATAATTCTAAATGGAGGGAGCCAGGTATAGCAATGTGTATTTTGAAGGAGGAGTTATGCTTGTCACCAGGGACAAAATGAAGGGCCGTAAAAGTGCCGTCCTCAACATGGTAGCAGTGCAGGCTCGGAAGGACGCGCTGCCAGGGTGTGGGCCCCAGCACCCCCTTGTACTGCTGCTTAGCTGAGCCAGGCACCTTTTAAACTGGCTTTTTTTTTTTTTTTCCACATTGGTAGAGCACAGAACTGCCTAATTTGTTTTTGTGTTGAAACTAGAGGAATCCACACATACAGTGTGGTAGTCAGGACTAGTGTAGAAAGAAGGACACCAGAATGTGGATTTTCTGCAGAAAGAGCACTTGTTCTCCAAGTGAAAGCTAGAGCACAAGTCCCTGTACCTTGAACCTGCCCTGTGTTGGAGGCAGGGACATAAGGGAAGTGGTTGATGGTGCCAGGAGACACGAAGTGTTGCACAATCCCAAGTCAAATCTAAAGCTTCAGGATGAGCCAGAAGTGGTGGCACACACTTGAAACCGCAGCACTTGGGAGGCCGAAGCAGGAGCATCACTCTGAGTTGAGAGGCCAGCCTGGGCTACCTAGGGAGTTCAAGGCCAGCCCAAACGACATAGTGGGACCCTAGCTCAAAAAAGGAAGCATCAGGATGAAAGCTGCACCAGCACAGCGGAAGACGGGGCCTTTGCTGAATGTGCTGCCTTTTTGTGCTCTGTCCTGGCCACCAGGGTTGTTACTGTGGAGGCTGGCGACAGCACCTGACCTCCCAAGGGTGGACAGTTTCCTCCCTCCCGTGTGGCACTGACCAGCAGTGTGATGCCCCAATATCCCCTCCAGGCCTCCCTCCTGCTTCCAGGTCTCCCTGCCACCAGTGAGTGCGCTGTGCTGGCACGCTGCTAGCTGGAAGTCAGTGTGGAGAGCGAGAAGAGCAGCATCAATAGGTCTGAACAGGAGTTCAGGGGGAGGAGCAGTGAGACCAGGGGCTTGGCGGCGTGGTGCTGCTGCCCGGCGCCTGTGTCATCCGAGATCTGGTTGCCTTGTTCATGATGTGGAAGAATTTGTTCTAAGAGGTCAACAAGGAAGTTCAGGGAGATGTGAAGGACAGGTGGCTGGGAGAAGTGAGCAGGCCTTGTTTAGGGGGAGAGAGGTGTTTGGGTAATTGGTTATTTTAACAGCATTAGTGAGTTCCTAGTTCAGAAGCTCTCATCTAAGTCCCTGAAGGCCTTGGTCATATCTGTTCATTTTCTTCTGAAGAAATCTCTGACAGAGTTTTTCTTGCTGTTTTCTCTGATGTATTTTATTTACATGAACTACTAGTGGTTTTTTTAACTCATCTCTTCTTTTTAGAACCACCACCTAAAATCCCCAAAATTGAAACCAGTCATCCACCGTTGCCTCCGGCTCACCCTCCTCCAGGTAAGCATAGCCGCAAGGCTGCCCTGAGAGGTGGGTCAGAGAAGCCGGCAGGGACGTGAGCTGTGAATCCTTAGTTTCCCAAGCCAGGTACTTTGCAGATGCCCTGGTCTTAAGCATGTCTGCATATTTGCTGACCTCCATCCATAAGTACCGAGGTGTGCAGGTGAAATGAATTTTAAGTAAACGAAACTGGGTTGATGAGCATTTTCCAGAGCCAGGATTGCTGCAGGTGTCAGGATCCATGTCTCGCTCACCTGCTTCCTGTTGGTAGATTGTCTTCCAGAGCATTGTGAAGAATAAGCAGTTGTTCAGATCACATAGAGAATAAATTAAAGGGCATGAAGTTCTCCACAGGCATGCCCTGTGCCCGCAGCTTCTCAGCAGTGGGAACAGAAGGAGAAAGGCAGAGAGAGTGCCACGCTCTGCCTGTGCCCCACCTCAGAGCCAGGGCAGTGGGCTGGATGGGCTGGAGAGGCCATCTGCAGGGAGGGACTGGCCCGAGGGCTTCCGACCCAAGGCTGATGTGCAGGTGCCACTGACGCACCTGCTTGGGTTCACATGTGGCCACTGTAGGGTGTACAGTGAGGACTTCAGGCCACAGCCCAGCCCCCAGCTCAGAGAAGCCTTGCTTAAGGAGATGCCAGAGCTGCTCATTCAGGCTTTGTGAGCACCTCAGCAAGAATGTGTCCCAGGCTCCGCATGCAGTCTGCGTGGTCGGCAAGGGCTGCTTCCTGTGCACAGCCCAGAGAGCCTCCTGTGGAGGCCTCTGCAGCTGTGCCCAGCCCTATGGCAGTGTTGTGACACTCCACAGACTGCCACTGGGGCCAGCAGGTAGGCACACAGGAGCTTCGTAAGGGACTCCTGGGGATCACAGTGTAGCCCTCAGGTATAGGAGGATCGAGGGGGGATGGTGTGAAAGAGAGACAGGTGTGGGGCCCATCATTCCCTGCAGTCCAAGACAGCAGGGAGGCAGGTTGAGCTCTGCAGGGAGGCCTATGGGGATTTGAGGGCCGCAGTGGTGCAGTCGCAGAAGGCAAGGAGGGCTCAGGCCTTGGGAGAGGCTGCAGGGCTGAGCGTTGGGGAACTAGTTTCTTGCAGGTGTGTTTGTGGGTTGTGGTGGACAGCAGCAGCTGGGAGGAATTAAAAAGGGGCAGCATTCTCTTTGGTGGTACTGAGGATTGTATCCAGGGAGTGCTGAGCCACATCCCCCACCCTTTCCAGTTTGTTTGTTTTTTTTTTTTTTTTTTTGAGGAAGGGTCTTGCTAAAGCCCGGGCTGGACTTGATCTTGAAATCCTCCTGCCAGTCCCCTGAGTAACAGGGGTGACAGGTGTGCACCACTGCACCCAGCAAGGGTCTGCACTTGTATGTACTCTCTCCTTAGCCTTTAGAACCAGAGGGTGCATGCCCTGCCCGGCAGCACAGACAGTTCCCTGTGGGCCTGGCTAACCCCCTGGGTGAGGGTGCTGGTCTGTCTGTCCCAGGTCGCTTTAGCAGGCAGGATGAGGGAAGGCAGCTGCCAGGTGCACATGCTGGCCCACATCTCTGCCCATGTCCACAGCTGTCATCAGGGTACCATGCCACACTTCCCCATATCAGGAGAGCAGTCGGCTCCCGAGGGCACCTGACACGTGTGAGGCCCGTCCGAGGCCTGCACTGCACCTTCGCTGTTCGGTGTTCTCTGGACTCGGCAGCGCTGCTCTTAGGACTTTCCCCGAGCTGCCTGGGAAAGGACACCTTTCCACCCGGGCAGAGGAGCTCCTGACTCATTTTGGGGGGTGGGAGGTGTCATATTAGGGGATGGGAAAGCCACAGGATGTGAAGCCCTGTAGGAGGGGCCTGTGGCCTGCTGCAAGCTCAGGTGTGGCTCTGAAGTGTTCGGCCTTGGTTGCCGCAAGGCACGCGTGCCCATCCTCAGGCACATGCACCGGGATGTGGTCCTGCTTCTCTTGAGTAAAAAGAATACATTTTATTCTGGTAAATGCATCAGGAATGTCAGAGACCTGCAGTGGCCTTTTAAGTGCTACCTTTCATTTGACCATAAGTGCCAGGGCTGCCAGTAGTACTTCCACGGGGCCTGGCTCTGGAGCCGACTCCAGCAGCAGAGAAGGCCAGAGAGACGGAGCCCACTGGAGCTAGGAGAACTGGGCCAGGGCTGCCTGTGACTGGTGGGCCAAGGACCAGAACAAAGGGGAGGGGGCGCTAGAGCAGGGCAGAGACCGTGAGTAATCCGGAGCCAGACCTTGACTGCTCGGGACCTTACAGTGCTGGCTTCCATGCGAGGTCCGAGGCAGCACCTACACTGTGCTCGTCTGCACCAGTGGCTGCTGGGATCCAGGACAGGGCCTGAGACTGCTGTGCAGCTCCTGGCCCAGGGCACCCTGCTGCAGTCATGGGGTCCAAGGCTGTGCGCTAACCTGTCTCTCCTCTGCAGACCGGAAGCCACCCCTCGCTACCGCCTTAGGTGAGACTGAGCCGCCTGGCCCAGTGGACACCAGCGACCTCCCCAAGGTCCAGATTCCTCCTCCGGCCCACCCGGCCCCTGTGCACCAGCCCCCACCACTGCCACACCGACCCCCGCCCCCACCCCCATCCAGCTACATGACCGGGATGTCTACCACCAGCTCCTACATGTCGGGAGAGGGCTACCAGAGCCTACAGTCCATGATGAAGACCGAGGGCCCCTCCTACGGAGCCATGCCCCCTGCCTACGGCCCACCCGCTCACCTTCCCTACCACCCTCATGTCTATCCCCCCAACCCACCCCCGCCCCCCGTGCCTCCTCCCCCAGCGTCCTTCCACCCCCCACTATCCCACCCCCCACGCCCGGCTATCCACCACCTCCGCCCACCTACAACCCCAACTTCCCACCCCCACGCCTGCCCCCCACCCATGCAGTCCCACCTCACCCCCCTCCAGGTCTGGGCCTGCCCCCTGCTAGCTACCCGCCTCCTGCCGTCCCCCCAGGAGGACAGCCACCGGTGCCCCCTCCCATCCCCCCTCCCGGCATGCCTCCCGTTGGGGGCCTGGGGAGGGCCGCCTGGATGAGATAACAGGGTGCTGTTTGTGCCCCTGTTTTTTAACAAAAGTCTTTCGAATCAGCCGGAGTAGTTAGTGGGGAAGTGGCAGGGTACCTTGTATAAAGCTAGACAACTGCAGTATGGGAAGAAGGGACTGGACCCTGGCCTGACTCGGGGTAGTCCTCAGGCCCGGAGGGAGGAGCAGGGCTGCAGCGAGGCCTTAGCCTCCTCTTGCGTTGTTTACACGGTTTCCATTCTCATCTGAGAGTCCTGTGCTGGGTTACTTTACACTAGTGAAATGCTAACCAGCCATATTGGCTCAATAAATAGCTTAAGGAGAGAATTTCCTTCTAGAAATCAGTGCCTATTTTTCCTGGAAACTCAATTTTAAATAGTCCAGTTCCATCTGAAGTCCAGCTGTTGTTCCCATCCAGTGATTTCCCATGACACCCAGTAGGTCAGATGAACCCTTTTTTCATTTGCAGATATTTGCATCCTTTGTATTAAAATTATTTTGAAGGGGTTGCTTTGTTGGATGGCTTTTTTCTTTTCCAGAGAGTAGAGAAGTGTACTTGGAAAGTAATATATGTTTACATCTATTTGCAAATTTCTGTATATGACTTTTTTTTTTCAAGTGTGAATGTAACAGTGTACTGTGAATTCCATCTTGGTTACAAATGAGACTCCTTCAGTCAGTGATCCAAATAAAATCACTTGTGAAACTGCCCCCTTGTCGTTTGGGGGGTGAAAGGTGGGGCTCCAGACCCCGAGGCCAAGGCTCAAGGGCCCTAGCTGGGGAGAAGGGCAGGGAAGCTGTCTGCCTGCCACCCTCCTGTGGCCCCGTCTTCCCCTGGGCCTGACTGGAGGAGGCACCTCCTGCGGCGCTTGCTGCTAGCAGCTGAGCAGAGGGCAGGGGCCAGGGCAGGGCGCGGGTGCAGACGCCCTGTGGGAAGCTGGCTCACTGTCCCAGCCCTGCTGGCCTGGTTCAGATGCTGGGGTCCCCTGGAAGGAGCTCGCCAGTATCTGCACGGGATACGGTCCCTGCGCTGGACGAGGTCTGGCGTGGCACCCTCGACGTTCAGGGCCTAGGAGGGGCCAGTGGCCACGGGGACCAGCCACTGCCCGTCCCGAGTCGCCCTCACCCCGCCAGAGAGCCCAGAGAGCAGTGAGCACCAGCCAGGAGGCTCCCAGGAAGCCTTTATTTAGCGCAAAGATACACTGTCACAGTCTTGTTTGTTACTCCTTTTACTAAAATAGTTCAAATCAATGTTTTTAACCACACTATCAAAAAAGTTCTATTTCTCTCTGCACAAATCAAAGTGGTTCAACAGAAGGAGGGAGCAGGGGAGTCCGCGGGCTCCGGCGCTGCGGGCGGGCGGTGGCCACGAGTCTCACCTCGGTTGCGTTCTGCTGAGAAGAGCGTC
>NW_004524646.1:11389289-11393680 GCF_000260255.1 Octodon degus
CAGCTGGGCTGAGGGCGGCCTCGGTCACCTCCATCACAGTGCGGCTGGAGCCAGAGCGTGAGCTGTCTCGCTCGCTGGGTCGGGGTCCAGTGTCAGCGCCGGGAGAGGCCACTGCCGCCTTGGCCCTCCAGGGCTTTCCTAGGAAGGAGGGCTCACCAGGTGTCATCCTGAGTTGCAGACCCCAGGGGTCAGGCTGTGGCCCCGGAGTAGCTGCTGGCTGCACCTGTGACTGCAGCGTGACTGTCACAGACCCTGTCCTGGACAGCCATCCCAGCTGTGCTGGCTCGGGGCACAGCAGGCGCTGCCTCTGGCAGGCAAGAGGCCTGGGGGACCGCCGTGCCCTGGCGGCAGTCTTACTTATTGCTTATTTCAGCGGTGGCCAAGCCATCCCGTTCCAGCCTGACTCCTGTGGGCTCCCAGGGCAGACTCCCTCCCGCTGTGTGCCCATGCCCTTGGGTGCTGCTCAGCCCTCTGGTACCATGGCCAGTAGGTGGGTGCAGATGGGCTCGGCCTGTGCACAGCAGCTCCCCACAGCCTCCGTGGCGCTCCTGAGCACACAGCCAAAAGCCCTTTCCCCTGAGAGTGACGACCCAAGAGTGGGATGGCAGATGTCCAGGGTCCCAAGTGGGGCGGGGGCAGGGAGGCGTCCACCCACCCTCGTGTGGGCTTCACCTGGGCCTGACACAAAGACCAGCTCTTTGGGTTCTTTGGGCGCTTACATGAAGCTCCACGTACTGTGGGGAAGAGTGCAGGTGGCTTGTGGCATGGGACTGAACAGAGGTGAGTGGGCCTGGGGCTGTCCGGTGGCTGCCCTCCTCCTGGGGACCTTTGTGCCACCCTCTGGCTTACAGTGACTGCATCTCAACCCCAGGGCCCTGCACATGTAGAGCTGGGGACATGGAGGCTCGGAGAGGAGATAGCAAGGCAGCTGAGCCCTGGCCTTTAGCAGCCACTTGCTTTGTTCGTGAGCTGGGAAAGGGGACAAAGGTCTTCCAGAGCTCGGTGGCTTCAGCCATGAGCAGGACCAAAAGGAATCTTGGGGACCCCCAATTAGCCACCAGCATCCCAGAGACGCTGAGTGATGTGCTGAAGGGCACATTGCAAGCTAACATCAGAGCCTGCTCAAGCTCCTTCCAGTCCCAAACAGCAGGACTCCCCTGGGCAGCCCTGCAGTGCTGTCCTGCAACCCCAGGTGCAGCCAGCGAAGGGGAGGTCCCAGCAAGGCCCAGCTCTCCCTGGCAGGGGCAAGAACATGGGATTGAGTATGTTGGGGATGTCGGGGCGGATACTACAGACAAAGCTGGCCTCAGGCTGGTCCCGACCCCTGCCCGAGGGAACCCCAAGCCAGCACCCAGGACTCAGAGTCAGGGAAGAGCAGCTTCCCACCAGCCTGGACACGGTGATTCCTTGTCACAAAGCAGGGCCTGGCCATGCCCGGGTCAGGAACAGCACCACCCATGTCCGCTTTAGGTGCTAGTGGGCATAGTCCACACAGGGACATCCAGGCGAGGCAGGAGCGGCAAGTGTCCTGACACTGGGCCAGACAACAAACCTACCAGGGCTGGCATCCCTCTCACTCACACAGCACAGCTGTCCAGGCCTCGGGGCTGTAGGGAGCGGGCAGGGCTTCTTGTCCTCCCAGTTTGCTGGTGCATGAGGTGGGAGACAGGGTCCTGGCCGATCCTATGTACAATTCACCACAGAGACGGCGGTGCAGCAAATCCCGCTGTGTACAACACGCTCTACAAAGGCCCCTTGAACTGGTTCCCAGACAGGTGCTGCCGGATGGAGGGCTTAGAGCTGGCAGCATCTCCCAGCTTCCTCCAGACCACCTATGGGAGACAGGATGTGAGAGAAGGGCTCATCCCAGCCCCATGCTGCCCTGTCCTGTAAAATCACCATGTCCTCAAGCCACTACATGGGGAAAAAGTCTGCAGAAGGCCGGGACTCAGGAGGCCTTGCACACACAACCAGGAAGCAGCACCCCATGAAAGCCTCAGATTCTGGCCCTTCCTTGCTGGCTCCTGTGAGGGTCCAGTAAGGCAACAGGTGCTGCTCATGGGGGTCAGAGATGAGGCTCTCCTGGGCAGACACTGGCGGGCACAGCTCCAGAAACAGAGCCCAGCTTTACAGGCACTGGGACACAGGGTCTTCAACCTGTGCCTCCAGCTCCATGCACTATGGTCAACTGGCAGCCACCAGGGGGCACTCCGGGACCAAGAACAGAAGGGCCAGACGCTGGCCCAGCAAACCAGAGCTGGGAGTGGGGAGCTCAGTTCTGCCCAGAGCCCCACGTCTGGTGCCCCTGGGGGCAGCCTGGGAGGGGCAGGCAGACAGTGGGCACAACAGGCAGGGCTTCGGAGCCTCCACTACCTCCCCGTGTCCCAGCGAAGTGAGTAAGACAGGCAGGGACTGACCACACAGGGGACCCCGCCTCCCCAGGCCCAACCCTGGCTCACGTTGCACATCTCTCGGACAATGGCCTTCTCCTTCTCACTCAGGTCCTCGTCACAGCTGTCCTGGAGCTGCCGGTCCAGGTTCTCGTGTACCTCCAGGACCTGAGGGGAACACATCCCAGGGTGAGGGGCCAAGGCCAGCAAGTCCCTAACTCCTGATTCCACTTCCTAGGCCTGAGATCCCCGAGCCACCCACCTAGCCCCTGGGAAACAGGTACAGAGTGGCAGGTCATCTCCCTGCCCCATGATACTGTGGGCTCACAGGAGACCGCATCCCAAACTCCTAAGACAAGGGGTCACAGGACAAAGCCAGAAAGGGTGGGCAGGGGGACCCTGCTGGACCCGCAAGTGGCACAGGGCTCTGAAAACAACCACGCAGTCTCCTGGGATGTGGCAGCCACTGGCAACTCACATGGGACAGGCAGGGCCCCACTGGACCTGCCTGCTGCACCCAGGGCTGATCCTGGCTTGCTTGGCTTTGGGTCCAGCCCCACATCTGCCTCAAATCTCCACCCTTAGTGGCACACCTGTCCCTGCGCACCTGGGGCCTCTGTATCCCTAGCTGCACAGGCTCAGGAGGGCAGGTGGGTGGCATATTTCTGAGTATACCATGAGAGAGGAAGTCCCATCCCTGCTCATTGGGTGCCCACTGCCCAGAGCTGGCACAGGTGGACACCATCCAGGGCTCCGGCTGCCAGGGAGGTCTTACCTTCATGGCATGAACCACCGCCTCGGGCTTCTGTCCTGCCGAGCTGTAGCTGGGGGGTGGCGAGGGCAGGTCGGGGACAGGGCAGGCCGGGCCCTGCAGGGGAATCACACATCTCAGCTCTGCCTGGCCGGATGCAGGTCACTCCTAGGGCCTGAGATGCCTTCCAAGACCCACGCTCCTTGTCCTGCCCAGCCCAAGCCACTCCACACTACTGTCATGCCTGCCCCAGTGGGATCTGGAACCTCCCAACACCAGTGCAGACCACAGGGCCTCCAGGACCCAGGCCAGGCCTGCTGTGTGGGAAAAGCAACAGGATAGAGAGCATCTGGGGACTAGTGGGCCTGGACCACAGCAGGCCTGACCACACTCCCTGCATTGGCCAGCAGAGGGTGCCAGACACACGGGCACAGAAGCCCTGACACCTGGACTTGGTGCCAGTCCCTAAGAGCCCCTGTGGGCACCGCCACCCTGTCCTAGGGAAAGACCTGGTGCCTGCTGGCCCCAGCACTCTGCATAGGCTCAGCTGCTTGCTCCGTGGGGAGCCAGCTCAAGCTCATTGATTCCCTGAGCAATGGCGGAAGATGCAGGTCTCAGTGCAATCCAGCCCTGCCTGGCCCCCGCACATCAGGGCCAGCAGGCGCCAGCAAGGGCTGGGCCACGGCAGGAAAGATGCACAATGTGTGGTGGGGGCAGGGAAGCATGGAAGGGGTGTGCCCTCCCCGAAGCCCGCCATGGGACCTTCACACATTTGGACCTGCCATGCCCAACCCCACAGTGGCCTGAGGGAGACCTGACCAGGTAAGCAAGAGGCTGGGTCCGCAGGACACCAGAGCCAGTGCTGGAAGTGGGGCAAGCACTGCACCAAGAACCAAAAACACAGGTCGGGAGGCCCTTGTCCCTAATGTCCCTGCAGTTTCCTTGGGACAGTCCCGAATGCAAACAGCAAGATGGGTCACAGTCTGTCCCGTGCCCAGCAGCAGCTGGATGGGTCACAGTCTTCACACAGCAGGAAAGAATGCAGCTCCAAAGAGGGCTGAGATAGGCAGACCTCAGAATCAGACATGTGAGGCCACCGGCCATTGGATTCCGTCTGCATAAAGGTCCAGAATGATGCCATCAGGTATGGTAGCTTACACCTGCAACCCCAGCACTCAGGAGACTGAGGCAGGAGGATCAGCACAGTCAAAGCCAGCCTGTACTACGTAGCAAAATGCTCTCTCAAAAAA
>NW_004524646.1:11393900-11419628 GCF_000260255.1 Octodon degus
AATCAGAGACAGCCTACAGGTGAGAGCCAGACTTGGGAGGAGGGGAGCTGGGAATGACTGTGGGGTTGTGGGGCTTCTCTGGGGGAGAGACTAAAATCTTCTATTTTGATGACTACAACTTTGAATTTAATAAGAACCACTGAATTGTATGCTCAGAACTAAAGTCAACTAGAAAAACCGTGGCACCAGCTTCCCCTCTGTAAGCTGGCTGAGAAAAAGCCATCTCTGCCCCCCCAGGGTTGCCACTGTGGAGCAGCCCTTGTGAGCAGCCCTGGCGAGGTGTCCACTGCCGAGGGCCCCAGCTCCCAGGGCCACTGCTGCTCTCCCCTGGACCTGCTGTGCCTCACCCCAGAGTGGGCTGAAGGACACCCGCCCAGGTGCTGGGCGGCATCCCAAGAGGTCTTTGTGCCCCACGTGGTCCATGCTGTGGCTGGGCCCACCCCAGGGACTAGTGTGCAGGCTGCTGGAGGCTGGCCCAGGGGTCACTGACTTCCCTCCCTATGCCCCTCTAGGAGCAGAGCAGACGGAAGGGACGGAGGAGCCAGCCCGGGCGGCGTCACCACTCACGAGTCGGCAGTCAGAGGTGTGTCAGGCTGCAGGCCGCTGGGTAAATATTTGCATTATGTCGTCAGCAGCTCGGCCGCCTGCACAGCATCAACACTGTTCCTGGAGAAGCCTGGCACGAGCCGCCCAGCCAAGGCCGATGTCAGGGTACAGAGCCCCCGACAGGCCAGCACACTCTGGGCAGGCTCCTTTCCACATAAGGAGGGCCAGAAGGCCTGGACTTTGCTGTCGCAGAGAGGCTGGTCGTGTCGGCCCCCAGGGAACAGCCCTGGCAAGCAGCCCTCGCGAGGTGCCCTCTGCCCATGGCCCCAGCTCCCAGGGGCCACTGCCTCTTTCCAGGGTGGACACCAAAGCCTCAGGGACCATCTCAGAGTAGAACCCAACCCAGGAGCTCCTCCAGCCCTCAGTTATTAAGTCAGGGGAGCAGCCCAGTCTCAGGGCCAGCCAGCTGTCACGCCCTGAGGTCACTCCTCAGCTTAGGGCTAAGGCTAGGAAGATGTCCAGAGCCCACACACGGCCCACACACCCAGCATCCTTGTCCCACGTAAGGCTTTGCCAGTGGCCTCCCCACTGGCCCTGTCCTCGAAACATGGACCCAGCAGGGACTGAAGGCAAATACTGTGGGCTCTGGACAGGTCCCCACAGGCCCCACTGTACCCACTGTTGGATACTTACATTCTGCACGGAGTCCTGGTAGGAGGGTGGCAGGGACGAGAGCTGGGACTCAGAGTGGTAGGGTGAGAACCCTTTCCGCAGCGTTCTGAACTCTCCAGAGCCTGCCTGCTTGCACAAGGAGATGGAGTGAGACAGCCGGTGAGGGAGCTCCATTCAGAGGCACGGTGCCACGTTCCTCACTGCGAGGGATCTGCCCTCGCTACCATCGCCAGTGGCTCCCGGGGCGGGTGCCCACCAGGACAGTTGTCATGTGAAGGCCATGTGACCGGGATGAGTGGCCCACAGGCTCTCCCAGTCCGGCCCATGTTACTCTGCAGCTGAGTCCCGCACTGGGTTCCTTTGATGACACCCTTCAGTGGGGCCTGGGGCTGCCCCTACCAGCCTTTAGGACACCCCCAGCAGGTCCTGGAGGTTCCCCTAGAATCCAGAGAACCAGAGCAAGGGAGGGCGCAGGAGGAAAGCTGGGCAGGTGTGGGGGGCCCTGGGTGGTTCTCAAAGGGCAGAGCAAAGCCCCAGAAGCCGGGGCAATGGGCAGGACTCCCACCCCTCCACAGCCACACTCCCCCAGCACCCTTCCTCAGGAAGTCTTGGGGCCTCTTTGGGGCCACTCTTCTCCACTTCAAAGGAACTGAGAGAAGGCTGTGCCTGGTGGTGACCTCTGGGGACCTGAGTGTGACCGAAGGCCTCAGAGCAGTGAGCAGTGGGGACATGGTGGCCCTCAGAGGGCCCAGAAAGCCTCATGGGCTCAGGAGCCCTCCCTGACAGCTTTGGCCAGCAATGGGACTGCCGTGCCAGTGACTGTGGGTGGCCCTGCCAGGGGCAACAGAGGTGCCCTGGAACCACACTGGGCATGACAGTCTGCACCTACAGTCCCAGCTACTGGGGAGGCTGAGGCAGGAGGAGC
The DNA here is from genome assembly GCF_000260255.1 of Octodon degus. Classification (NCBI taxonomy): domain Eukaryota; kingdom Metazoa; phylum Chordata; class Mammalia; order Rodentia; family Octodontidae; genus Octodon; species Octodon degus. The sequence goes on from NW_004524646.1 coordinate 11,396,044, forward strand.
ACTTGCACCCAGGGGTTCAAGACCAGCCTGGGGGACAACCACAACAACAAAGGCCATAAAATCATCCTTGATTCAGAGCAGGTGGCCCCTTCCCATCAGGTGCCAAGAGGAGGCACTTCGCCTGCTTGAGCCAGTGCCCACTCACCCCACCAGTGGCAACCCTATCACAGCCACCTGGGCCTCTCTAGGGTATCCCACCCAGCTCTGCTCAAAGGTTAAAAGGGGGGGGGGGCATTGTGGGATAGTCACAAAGTGGTGTCCAGGTAGAGAGTAGTAGCACACACCAGTAATCCCAGCACGTGGGAGGCTGAGTCAGGCGGACTGCTGTGAATTCAAGGCCAGCCCAAGTTACATAGCAAAGCCCGTCTCCAAAACAAAAGGAAAGGAGGGAGAGACTAAGGGAATCCTGCTGCCTGGAGATCACGGTCCTGTCCACCCTCAACCCCATTTCCTTGGGAGGAAGCATGTGCTGTGGATTGGGGGTGCTTTTTTAATTAGCAGCACACAACTCTCAGCCCTGGGCCAAGCAGCATCCAGGACAATTTGCAGTCCACAGGATTTGACTAGGGCGCCACAGCGCCGGGCAGGAGAGAGCTGCGTCTCTCATTAAGCGGCAGCAAGCGTAATGGCGCAGCAAATGGGGAACCATTACCACACTCCAATCCAAATTACAGTCCTGCTGCTCTGCGTGTGGCCCTTGGCAGGATGAAGTCCCTAGACCGGCATCACTGGGGGCAGAGCTGCCGTTGCCCTCCTCCCTGTCTGGCCCCTGAAGCCCACTTCTCGGGCTAGTGAGCAGCAGTGCAAGGGCCAGGCCAGCAGGAGGGCACCAGGGGCTGTGGGGCCATCAGGGAGGCCGCAGAGTGGAGGACAGTCTGGGGTCCATTCAGGGCCTGCACTGTGGCCACACCTGCTCACAGCCTGCTTCAGACTCCCCATGTGGCCTCTGGCTACTTGCCGATCCTCTCTGGGCCTTGGTGACACCACCCCTCAGGCTCCCCTGCAGCTGGGGAAGCTGATCCCTCACCCTGTGTTCACCCCCAGGGCAACCCCTTGTGAGCACCAGCACAGGTGCTAGACGGAAAAGGGCGAAAGGAGACTGCCAATCTGCCCGACAAGGAGGTCGAGCCTGGCAGCTGGGGTGAGGACCCCTTCTTGGGCTGACCCCTCTTCCTGCTCCAGTGGCCCCACTGTGTACCAGGCCTAGCCTGTACCCTATGGCAAGGCTGGTGCAGTAAATAGAGGTAAAAGACAGGCCCTGGGCTGCCCAGTGCTCCCACCTGGGCAGCCTGGCCACAGAGGGCCGGACACACCAGAGTGGCCAGTATAAGACCCATCTGCAGGGCCAGTGCAGGGAATGGACACATGCTCTGGCCACAGGAAACAGTGGCGTGGGGTGGCAGGGACTTCCTGTGAAGCATGAGGCCTCCAGGGCCACCCCACAGGGACACAGGGCCCTCAGCACAGTGTGGCACCGTACAACAAGGGTCGGTGATTGTGGAGGCCAGGGGTGACCAGCATCCAGAACCACAGGTAGGGACAGCACCACAGCCACTCCCACACCTAACCCCAGGACAGTACAGCATTGGGTGGCTTCCCTGGAGTGGGCAATCTCAGGACCAGGAGAAAAGGACAGCGAAGCCCCACTGCACTGGACTACAGCACTGGGCACAGCACAGGCTGAGCCAGCTTGCCCACCAACCCCCGCCTGCTTCTCTACTGGCCCCACTGACCGCCCAAGAAGGGGCAGCCCACAGGAGTCCTACAGGACTTAGTGCCAGCTCTGCCCAGAGAGAGCAGGTGCGGGGGCATCTGAGAGGGCCGACGTGCGCACTCGGGGTGCTGGACACAAGGACACTGCAGACACAGCACACACCACTCTGAGCAGCACTGCAAACCCCGCCCAGCACAGCTCTACCTGCAGCTGATGTCTTGGGCGGCCGCAGGGCAGGGGCAGCTGGAAGGAAAGAGAGCAGCGTCATGGCAGCCCCAAGCGCGCAAGCGCGGCCCTTCACTGCTGCCCCGATTTCCCTGGACAGCTGTCGGCCTGCAGGGGCTGCAGGGCCAGGGCAGGGGGCCCTTGGGGTGGGCACCCTAGGGACCTGGCAGGTAGCAGGTGCTCAGCCTGTCCTTGTCAGATCTGGGGTTTCCAAAGACAGAGCTGCCATGGGCCTTGGGGGCCCCCTGCGAAACTGTGGAACATCACTTCTGCGGGCTGGTGCAGCACCCCCGGGCCCCCACAATCTCATACCCCAAATCCCATTTTCAGACGAGATGTGTGGGCCACCCAGAACTGCATGGCTTGTAACAGCAGCATAAGGGCCAGGTCCCACGCACCACAGTGGCCCGGCCCTCATCCCCTACAGGGCTGTGACTGTCTTTGTGTGGTAAGTAGGAGCCAGGCAAGGGGGCCACCGGGCAGGGAGCAGAGTGCAAAACACAGAGGCCCTTAACTGGATCCAACAGAGCAACCCCTGGCCTCCTGGGGCAGTATGCCCCCCACGTAGATGGCTCTTACACAGGGAGCCCACAACAGCTGACCATGGGGCCCACGGCCAGAGGCCCCAGCTCCCAGTGCTTTCCCAGCCGCCCTGGAGCTCCCTGAGGGGCATATGCGGCAGAAGCATCACTTTTAGACAGAAGAGCAGAGGCCCAGAGAAGTCGGGCCAATTGCCCAGTGCGCCCAGCTGCCAGTGGCACCAGCGGTCCTGCCCAGAGGCTCCTTTGGCCTCTGGTGCTGGGGCTCAGGTGGCACTGCCAGTCTCATCCTGCCCATAGGCAGACGGCCCATCCGCTCAGGGGCTCAGGCAGGGCAGGCCAGACTCGGGTTCCTGTGAAGGAAACACTTAGAGTCCTAGAGACCTACAGACTCTGCCACCCAGGAGGATACAGGGAGCCAAGCCCCGCTGCCCCATAGGCAGAAGAGGGCACCCGGAGCTGCTGAGCAAGCAGGTGACCAAACCACAGCCACAAGAGTCCTGCGAGGCCAGCACATCGGGAGGGGCCCACGGACCAGGACAGCCCCAACCTTCTCAGACACAGGGACACGACAGGGGTTAACACTGCCCCTGCTCATCCGCCGAAGGGACAAGGCTCAGCGGGCGGTGCCAGGCCCAGAGCGCAGTCACCCGGCCTTGCAAAGCCCAGCCCAGGTGAGAGTGGGGTAGTCAGCTCTGCCCAGGATAGCTTGGCTGGCTGGGACCAGAATCTTCCAGCATCCAAGCCCACGTCCCCTCAGCATCGAGCCTGCGCTGCCCCGTCTCGGGGCTCAGCTGTGCGTCCTAAAATATGTGCTGTAATCCCAAGTCCTGGCACCTCAGCAGGGGACCTGCTTGGCAACCAGGTTTTCCAGGCTGACCCTGTAAAGTGAGGTCACGAGCTGGGGCCCTCATGCTGTGAGACTGCATCCTCAGGAGAAAGAGAAACAAGGACAAAGAAAGAGGAGGCTGTAAGAGCATGCACGGGAGGCAGCACCGCCAGCCAAGGACTGAGGCCGCGGGGTAACCAACACAGCCTGGGGAAGGAGGCCGTGGTGACCTGTGCCTCCCAGTTAGGGAAACTCCGGTACAACAGCCAGAGCGAACTTAGGGAGCACCCATGCCAGGAAGCCCTGCCCCAGGACTCAGTCTCCTCTCACGTTTGCCTGGTACAAATGCCAGCCACTGTCCTCAGCCCTGCGACACCCGGTGGGATGGGGGAGGGGACGGCGCTGGGCACAGAGGCGTGAGCTGTGTCCTTCCCAGTGGCCGCCTGTCCAGGGCCCATCCCCTTTGGTGGGGCTGGCTTCTCCCACACAACACAACAGAGACCCCTGTATCAGCCCAGCAGGGTCACAGCCCCCGACCCCGGGCGGGGGAGCGGCCGGCGTGGGGAATCCACAGGGAAAATAATAAGGTACATGTGCGAAGCCTGGAGCTGAATCATCCCGCAGGAAGCGGCTGTGTGGGTAAAATGTTAAAGGCAACACAAGAAAGAAAATACGAGCTGCAATACAGCAATTTAGCCTGTGAACACTCGGCACGTTTTTAATTAAAGCTATTTTAGAGTTAAATAGAGGCCATGGGGGAGGAGCTTAAGCCCGAGGCCAAGTCCCCTCCGCCGGGCACCCCGAGGTCCCGCTTCTGCTCAAGGTGGGGGTGGGCAGATTCCCTGCGTAGTAGGGAGGGGGGTGTTCTGCACAGTTTGATCCCACTGACGAGATTTAAATGCCAGAATCATAAAATCTTACATGCCGAGAAGCTGAGGCCACATCTCTTTCTCCAAGATTCCCAAACATGGTCATCCAGTGACACAATGACGCTTCCAAAGATGGCGCCTTGCTCCCCAGCAGGGCTCCAGCAGCTACATCCAGGTCCCAAGCAAGGACCGGTTGGCCAGGGGCCTGCGGGCAGGAGGCCTGGCTGCGTCCCGGGCACAGGGAGGAGGTTGCAGGGCTCTGCCTTCCTGGCGCCCCTTAGAGAGCAGACCCACAGCTCTCCCGGTGGGCCATGGGTGACACAGACCCTCCTGCTCACCTCTGCTTCCCTGGGGCCATGACACAGAAAACATTACGTGTGCTGGACAGCCACACAGAGTAACCAAATGCCCATTTTACAGATCAGGAAACAGAGGCCTGGAGAAGTAGCTATGGGGTCCTCATAAAGCAGAGCTCTATGCCAAGCCTATGCATCCCTTGACCCCTCCCTGCTCTGCCTCTCCATCTTCCTCCTCCATACAGCAGCCCCCACATGCTGTGGAGAACTCCATCCCGGAGCGTCGCCCACGACCCTGAACATTCTCTGGCTCAGTGCAGGCCACAGCTCCCTGAACTTTTGTTGGCAGGGGTTCAGGGCTGCCCTCCATGGCAGCACAGGGACAGAGAGGGAAGGCTGAGGCCCCATCTCAGGACACCGGGAGTGGCCCCAACATTCGCCTGGTGGGAGACCCTGGCCAGGAAGTCCTCTGCTGTGGGCAGAGTCGGTGCTGAGAAAGAAGCAGGTGGGGCTGGTGCCCCTCCCCACAGCACAGGCATGCACAAGCTGAACGAGACTTCGGCCGGGCCTCTCGAGCCTCTGCACAGGAAGATCCAAGCTGCCCTCCCCGAGGGCGGCACTAGCCCGAGCCCTAACCTCTCACCATGAGCTGGGGAAGCTGGCTCTAGTCCAGGAATCCCACCTGACCATTAGTAACCAGCAAGCCTGGGTCCAGCCAAGGGCTGGCATGTCCCAGAGTTTAGGAACCCAAGGTCTATGTCTAGTGGGCCTGAAAGGCAGGGTGCAGGGCAAGGTGAGGATGTGGGCAGAACCCACCCCTGCTACCTGGGGAGGGCAGGTCCCCAGGAGTGGCTAGCCCTGTGCAGGCCCTAGGGCTCAGACCCTGTCCACCCTCTGCTCTGGGTGTGGATGCAATAGGCGGGAGGCTGGAGGGGCTGTTCCTCCCTGGCTTTCACTTTTTTTTTTTTTTTCTTTTTTTTTGGCAGAACTGGGGATTGAACCCAGGCCCTTGTACTTGCCAGGAAAGTGCTTATTCTACTGAGCCACATCCCTAGCCCCTGGCTTTCTCTTTTCTTCACACACATTTCCAAGTCTAGGACCAGGTCTGACACTTGGGGCAGGGGTGGAGTTTCCCAGGGGGACAAGGGGTCCAGGAGAGCAGGCACAAAGGGGTCAGAGGATACTCTCCTTCCATGGGAGGGGGCCAGCAGCCAGTTCCTGACCAGATTGTGGTGCTACTTCTCACAGAAGACCCAGCACAGGAGCACCCTGAATCAGGGCTCAGAACGGGCAAGGCCAACTGGGACAGATGCGCAGGTCACCAGAACTGCCTGGGCTTGGTGCCCCCTGCCTGGCGTGGGAGGCCAGCAGCACCCTCTGAGGCTTCTGGCCTCCCCTCGAGCAGGGGTCCCTCTCAGGGGCCTGAGCCCAGGTGCCGCCCTGCTGAGCCCCCACCCTCTTGCAGATTGTACCCCACAGTGGGGACCTGTGTGCACCCAACAGCAGGCGAGGCCCAGCACTAGAGCCGGTGTCCTGTGGGCAGAATCCACCACCTTCAACTGAAACAGAGCTCGGCTCACTCACAGGACTGCGGGGCACCCCAAGGTGCAGGGTATGGTGTGAGCCAGGAAGTCCTGACCACTATGGGGACTGTCCCCACAGCTCCTGCAGGAACAGGCTTGGGGATGACTGTCCCAGGGCTCCATACTCAGGGCTGTGGGCCTCACTGCAGCCACAGAGGGTGCTGCCGGTCTCCCAAGCCAGGCAGTGGGCACCAAGCCCAGCCAGTCACCCGGCAACAGGGCCAGGCATCTGAGCTATCCCTGGGGCTGTTTCCCAGAGAAACACTTTGGGCATCTGGGGCAGCCACTTAGGGGCCAGCAGGGAAGGGGGCTGAGATGAAGCCAGGGGTGGGCACAAGAGACACAGAGGCTGGGGGAGATCAGCCAAGCCAGATGGGCCCAGACACCACCACTGGGGCTGAGCACCCCAATTTGCCACACCTGTCCCCACCTGCACCAGGGGAGACTCCTTGTCCCCTCCGAGTTCCAGCCACACTCCACAAAAGACCCAGTGCCCTGGCACCAGACATCCCGTCCTGACCCTCAGTGACCCCCATCCTCCGAGCATCACAGTCTCAGTGTCTAGGGTGCAGGCCCAGGACCAGGTGGGAGGGAGACCCCAATCCAGGGAGGAACTGGCTGGCGAGTCTGGCATAGTGGGACAGGAAGGAGGTCCTGGGGGGTGTGCCTGCCTGCCAGACATGGCCGCCTCGTCACCCGTTCTGTGTCCATGCCCTGGCCCGGGCCCGGTGCCAACCCCTCATCCATAGGCTGCTTGGGCAGTCCGGATTACAGTAAGGATTAGGCTGTGACCCTGCTTCCCAGGAGGCACTGGGGCAGGGGTGGGGACAGGCAAGAGGTCCAGGGCACAAGACAGACAGTGAGCTCAGGGCCCTGCCCGCGCCCTGCAGGCCACCTACCTGCGGGAGGAGCTTGTCACCTTCCAGCAGCTTCACCCTGGTCTCCAGCTGCCTGGCGTAGGTGCACGAGGGGTCTGCAAGGACAAGGAAGCAGGGGACATCAGGCAGCAGCAAGCAGAACCGGCCAGCGCTGGCACCCCGCCCTGGGCCTCACCCCCATCCTGGGGCGATTCCTCCTGCAGGCCACAGTTTGCAGCCCACCCGGGGACCCAGAGTCCCCCAGCCCCTCCCTGCTGAGGCACAAGCTGCCAGGGCAGCACCTGTAGTGCTCCTTCCACTTGCCCTGTTCTCACGGAGCCAATTACAGCTCCATGCTGCAGGCAACCAGGAGCCAGGTGCCAGCTGATGCTCGGCGAGACACCCATGGGTCCTTCCCACGGCATGCACCCCACTTTAGGTCAAGGGCAGGGAGGCCAGACAGACAGACACCTTGGGAGAGGAGTGGATATGAGCGCCACATGGGCCCCACTTTCGGTTATATCGGAAAAGTAGGGGAAATCTGACAACGCTCTACCCCGACACTAGACCACTCTGTAGCCCTGGTCCCCTCCCCACGGAACAGGGCAATGACCTCCAGCCGCCAGCCCAGGAGGCATGCAGGGACCTGTGGGGGATAGGGGGTGGAACTCAGGCAGGGAAGGGACAGGCCGACCAGGGAAGGCAAGCATCCTGCCCCAAGCACTGCAGAGATGGCACAGGTACAGCATCGGGCGGCCACACAGTCGCCTGGTGGGAGATGAGCAACATGTCTCTAGCCAGCAGTTACAGGGCTCAGCTGCCAGTCGGGAGCCATCCACGCCCACTGTGGGCCCCCCAGCCTCTAACTCTGCCCTACAGGAAGCAGAGTCACCACCCCTGGCTGCGGAGGCACCAGCTGTCACCTCAGGGGCCGGGGACTGGAGAACAGACCCCTTGGGCTTCTACCATTCCTGGGTAGGCAGAGGACTTGAGCACTCCAGGGACAAGCCAGGGTCACTGTACCGACCAACTGCAGGCACGGTGAAGCTCCTGCCTGCCCCAGCAGGAGCCCACCGGCGTCCTTGGCTGTGACATGCACCCCCTGCCACCTCTCCAAACCTCAGGCTCGAGCACGGGGCAGATGTGGAGTTGGCAAGGGCAGAAATCACCAGGAACATGTGGGCACTTTCTCATGCCCCCGCCTCACAGGCCCCGCCCACCTGGGCACCCTGTTCCTGTGCCTTTGGCCTACTGCTGTGGATCACCTCTCCCCTAAACACACAATGGGGACCCTCAGGAGACCCCTCCACTCAGCCCAGGTCACAGGGCACAGCAGGGTGTCCATCCAGCCCTGGCAGGAGGCAGGGTGCAGGGTGGGGCACTGAGAGCCAGACCCTCCCTCGGGTTCCTCCCAGCCACCTCTCAGGAATTTGGGGCTCAAAGAAGCAGGGCAACTCCTAGGCAGCACGGCAGGCCCAGCCACTCTGGGTGACAACTGCACCTGGCATGCCACAGGTCAGGCAGGAACCCTGCCGGGACTCATGCCATTAATGGGGAAAGGCCAAGGGTTCAGGGCACACTGGGCCCCTCCAAGCCTGGGGAGGGACAGAAGGTGCAGCCTGGGGTCTCCAGGGCCAAAGGTCCCACATCCAGTCCCCAGAGGCCCTGGGCAGCAGCAGGCTGGGCACGCTCCAAAGACTTCTGGTTAGACGAGGGGATGCCGATGTTCCTGACCACACAGGATCTCCCGTGGGGCAGGGACTGGGGTGGTGTGGTCCTGCTGCCCCCAAGAAAAGGGACAGGTGTGCTATTTATGAGCCTTGCAGCGCCCACGGCCAACCCCACGTGAGCACTGACCAGAAACCACAACCCAGGCCCAGATTCAGGCGCTGCCTCTGAGAAACCATCTGCTCAGGGTCACCCTGACCCCAACCGGCCGCTGCAAGGAACAAGATGTACGGCAGGCCACTAGGGTTTGCACAGCACTTTATTTCAATAATAATAATAATAATAATAATAATAATAATAACAGCCTTAAAGATATTTCCAACCATGCAGCAATTCTAATGGAATCTACCCAAAAAGATTAATTCCAATTATGAAGACTTTGAGCACAGTTATGATGGCCAAAACTAGAAATAACGACTTGTCCCTCACTTGCTGCAAGTTCCACCCTGTCATTACTAAAATGATATTTATTTAAGAGTTTCTATCCTAAACAATACCGAGAAGCGCTCAAAATGCCAGTGGGAAGGACTGGACCCGAAGCCATACGCCTAACGGCTGCTACATTTAAAAATATCTATGCAGTGAAACAAATTTAGGAAGAATGTGCGTGGAAATACGACTCTGCCCCAGTGAGGAACAAGTGGCCTTTATATTTATTCCCGTGCTTTCTTGTCATCTTCAAGTACCCTGTTTCTTCCTTTTCTGAGCTGCAACAGTGGACTGAACCCCAGCGCCATCCCCCTGCCTGCTGCCCCATGCTGCGGTCACTGAAGTTTTCCGGCCTTCTGGGCGGACCCAGTCCCCACCCAACCAGGTTTTTCACAACATTGGGAGCCAGCCGGCAGGCCAAGCACGCCAGGCACGGTGTTGCCCTTACTCAGAGCATCGAGGAATAACGAAAGCGAGGGGACCCTCCCAGGGGACTGTGAACCCAAAAAGAGCCTAGCTCCCTGAGGGCCATCCTTCCCAGCAGCCTCAAAACTTATGACCTCAGCAGGCGGCTCCCAGCTGCCGGCTGATGAGTGTGTAATTAAATTAATCCCAGGGCTGGCAGTAATGAGGGCTGGAGCAACCAGGGAGGGAAGCGTCACCGGCCAGCCCGGCAGCTTGGGAGGTGACCCCAGGAGGGATCCTGGGCTGAGCTCAGGACCATGGTGTCCCCTCAGAGGTACCCATCCCAGTCCTGGGACTGGGACCCACTGGGGCAATTCAAGGAGGGGTAGCATCCAGCTTGTGTTCGCCTCACTTCGGGAGCCTTACCCCACCTGGCTCTGCGGGGGGGCGACCACCATGCCAACCTGCCTTCCAGAAGCAGCAAGATGGGGACTGAATCACATCACCTTTCCTGGCCCAGTTTCCTGTCTGGACAGGTGATGTCACCCCCAGCTTCCTCTCCAGCCTTTGAAACAGCCAGACAGCAGGAACTAGGGACCAGGCACAGTCCTGGGAGCTGCCCTTCCTCGCCCTCTGGGCTTGGATGTCCCTGTGAGACTTGGGACAGGAATGAGGCCCAGGGACTTTGGAGGTGGCCAAGGGAGCCCAGGCCCAGCCAGAGAACAGGGCAGTGAGAAGGGAAGAAGCCAGGAAGTGGGGCAGCCACCTGCTCAGCAGCTCCCTGTGGGTGGCAGGTGCCCGGGCACAGCCCCCTGGAAAGGGCGCAGGACCTGGAGAAGTGGCCCAGAACTTAGAGAGGGTGATGCACCCTCCATTGGAAGGGAAGCGAGGCTGTGGCCACAGCAAGAAGAGGACACAGGACAGATCCTCCAGTTGCTGCCCATTGCAGGTCTGGGCCACACGAACCTCCCTTCCGGCCCTCCTCCTCAAAAGGCCCCGAGTCGTGCTTGTCCTGGTCCAGCCTCTTTCTGCAAGGTCTGGGGCTCTAGGAGGTGCTGACTTTTCCTCTAAGCCCCTCCCCCTGGCAGGCCACAAACGCTGGGCGATAGCTCTTGGGTGGAAGGGCCTCATCAAAGCAGCCCTGCTCAGAGACACGGGTCATATAAACTGCAGTCCCGCCTGGCGCCTCTGGAGCGCACAAAACTGCTGGGCCTCTCACGCAGCCTGCACAGCCCCACTGGGAATCGGCACACACTGCGGAACATGAGGAGGATTTGGGAGGGAGAAACACCCGAGGAGCCTGAGTGAGGCCTTCCCAAGGGGCACCCCATGCTGCTGCTGTCCCTGGAGCCAAGTGCTGCTCTGCCCCGGGCCAGGGATGTCCACACACCAGCCTGTTTATATTCAGCTTTGGGGACCAAGAGCCCACTGGTCCCCAAGTTCAGTTCCACACGTGACAGGGCTTCACTGCCAGAGCTGAGGTCGGGAGTGAGCAGAAGCCTGCTCTGGCCCGGGCAGAAGCCTGCTCTGGCCCGGTTCATCTAGAACACTCTCCAGTCTGGGTCCTGGCAGCCAGGCCAGAGGCCACACACGTCCTCCTCCATCCACCGCTCCAACCACATGAAAACCATGTGCCTGCCACTCAGCAGGGCACATGGGAGAAAATCCCTTCCCTGACTTTAGTGTCTATGTCCACACACAAGCAGTGGGACAGGAGGTAGCATCACCTGTGACCAGCGCGGATGGCAGTATGGCCGTCACACACTGTCTGCTTTGCTTGTGGGGATGGAGACTCACTGAGAGAGGCTGTGTACAGGCAGGAGGTAGCCACGCCGGCAGGGACACTGCCCACGTGGAGGCCACGTCCCACTTGGTTCCCACAGGCACCCACGGCTCCATAGGGAACTCTGAAAATCTTATTTCTTCCTGAAACCAGTTGTATTGGCCTCTCTAGGGAGGAGTGGCATCAGGGACAATTTAAGGGCTCTCTGGGCAGAGACCTCATATCCACTGTGTGGGCACTGTGGGCTCCTCCCCTCCCAGAAGCCTTCCCAAGGGCCCAGCCTCCTGGGTGACCTCTCAGGGGAGCTGAGCCTGCAGCAGACACAGCTGAAGCCAAAGCACAACGGCGAGGCTGAGCGTGGGCCGGAAGGCTGCAGGGAGGGGCAGTGGACATGGTTGATTCCCTGAGTCCAGGGAGGTCCCCTCACAACATAAAGGGAGGCCAGAAGAATGCTTTCATTGCTGGACACCAACCAAGTCGCTACCATGTGCCAGGCCCGGTGGGAAGGACCTTAGGGTCCTGCCTTCCAGGGCCAGGGTCCAGGAGGGACACACCAGGGGACACGTGGCCAGCAGTGACAGCTCCAGAAAGAACCAATCTGTCAGAGTAGCACATAGGGCACAGCAAGGGGCGAGGCCAGAGGTACACCCTGGGCCAGTAATGAGGATCACAGGCCCCAGCGCAGAGCAGGAGAAAGCGCTTGGGCAACCCCTCCCGTGCCTGTGAAACATCTGGACCACGCTGGGAGGCGGAACATCTGGACAGCTCTTCGACATAACGAAAACAGGGGCAATTCATCTGAGCCAGGCAGCAGGGTCCTGGGTCACAGGAGCTCAGCAGGGCAGGAGCTGTGGGGGGATGCCGAGTGGGGACAGCAAAACCACGCGTCGAGTGGGCAGCCGGAGCACACCTGGCTGTGGACACGCTCGCTGTGCCTGTGGGGAGCGCCGGTGTCTCCTGAGTGCTGCACAGCAATGTGTGTCCAGGCAGAGGAGCAGACCCAGACCCCAACCTGACACCCACACAGAAAGCAGCCGGGGCAGGTGGGACAGTTCTGCGCAAAGCACGGCTTTGAAGGCCAGACACGGTGACGCACGCCAGTAATCCCAACACTCGGGGAGGCTGGGGCAGGAGGATCGATTCAAGTTCAAGGCCAGCCTGGGCAACTTAGTGAGACTTTGTCTCTTAAAACTGAAAGGGGGGAGAGGCAGCCGCCGAGATGGACGTGTTCCTCATGATCCAGCGCCACAAGACCACCATCTGCACGGACGCCAAGGAGTCGAGCACCGTGTTCGAGCTGAAGCGCATCGTCGAGGGCATCCTCAAGCGGCCGCCCGACGAGCAGAGGCTGTACAAGGATGACCAGCTTCTAGATGATGGCAAAACACTGGGACAGTGTGGCTTTACCAGCCAGACAGCGAGGCCACAGGCCCCAGCCACGGTGGGGCTGGCGTTCCGGGCAGATGACACCTTTGAGGCCCTGCACATTGAGCCCTTCTCTAGCCCTCCGGAGCTTCCAGATGTGATGAAGCCTCAGGACTCCGGTGGCAGTGCCAATGAACAAGCTGTACAGTGATGGCCCCTGGCCCACCCTGAGGCCCACTGCCCCAATAAAAGATCTGGCTTTCTGCCTGGGTGCTGCCTCTTTCTCGCTGCCCTCTTCCCCCAGGCATAACTTTCCTTGGGATGGGTCTGCTTCCCCACTCCTGAAACTGCTGTGTACCAGGCTGCTTGCTTTGCTATTTGGCTTTTGGCCCAGTTTGCCCCCTGAAAGGCTCTGTGGTACCTGAACCGCCCTTAAAGGCCAAGCTGATTCCTCCTCGAGAGGACTAAATGAACCCATGGGCCAGCCTGGTGCTATAGGGAACAGAAGATTCCCTTTTTTCAAAGCACACTCCACCCTGAGAGTATGTTCCACAGGGAGCCACACACTTAAAATAAAAGTCTACAGACCAAAAAAAAAAAAAAAAAAAAAAAAAAAAAAAAAAACTGAAAGGGGCTGGGGATGTGGCTCAGTGGCAGGGCAGCCAGACAAGGGCTCAGCCCCCAGTACTACCACGGGGGGAACCCAGAAACAAATGGGCTTTGGTGCTACGTGAAACCTGGTAAACAAGCCTTGATCACGGTAGGCCACAGGAAGAAATCCCGACATCCACGACCACGCACTGTATGACTCCATTCCCACAACCCCCCGCCCCCAGATGGCAGTGTGTGGACTGGAGGAGACAGAGATGAGTGGTTTCCTGGGTGGGGAAGAAGGGGACAGGGTGCTTGCCAATCATGCGGGTTTCTTTCTGGGGTGACAAGAATGATGTGGATGATGTGGATGGTGTGGCAGTGGCACAACTCGGGGACCAGGCTGAAAGCCGCCGAGCTGCATGCTTTCCCGTGTGTCTGCATGTGTACATGTATGCCCATACAAATATGGACATAGAGATCGGCATGTAGACACAGACAGACACAGACAGACACACACACATTCAACCATAGTAGCATGCAAACTGTATCCCAAAAAAGCTATTGTTTTTCAGGGATTTTTTTTTTTTTTAAACTTGGACTTTTAGGTAGGAAAGGATTTTTTTCATGAAAAGAAAAATAAAATAAAATAAAAAATAAAGGAACTGTCCAACCAAAATGGAGAACTATAAAGAATCTGCCTGGAAAGTAAAACAAAACAGAAAAACCAACCCTGCCTGACAACAGCTATGTGGGCAGTTACAAGACAAGTGACCATCTGGGAGAAGCCATATGCCAGGCCAGTCCCAGAGGGGACAAAGGGACAAATGGGACACACAGATTCCTCACATGTCCACAAGGAAACTCAGGAGGAGGCCAAAGGCCACTGGAAGAGGTGAGTCATGGAGGGGACTGTGCGGCCAGTGCGGAAGTGACAAGATGCCAACCACGTGCACTGTGGAAGATGCACGGTATGTGACAGGAGATGCAGCTTCAGCCCTGCAGCCTCCAGGGCAGCTGGAGAGAGCGCGCCGGTGGGATCCTGCGGCCCAGGGGCCAAGCAGTTGCTGTGTGCGTCCCGGCTGCAGCCGCGAAGCTCTAGAAACACGCTGGACCTCCTCCCTGTGAGACCGCACACATCGTGGTCAACCCAACAGTGAAATGGTCTGTTGAGATTAAAAATGACAAGCCAAGGTGACCCATATGCACAGGGATGCATCTGGGAAACACGCAGGGCAGGGAGCACGCCCCAGAAGGACAGAGGACCCCATTCACACAAAGCTCAGAACCTGCGCCTCTCCCCTGCATGGCGTCATGCACATCTGCCGGAAGACAGCAAAAGCTGGTGCACAGGGTGTGACAGTCATTGCATCCAGGACCCAGGAAGGGGACAAGGGGACAGGGGTACGATTTGGCAGCCCCCTTGCACCAGCAGCTAAAACACTTCGCTGGTGCTAGAGGGGCAGAGGATGCTGTACAGTGACAGTTTCCTCACTGTGCCCCAGATTTACCGCTGTTTGTGTATTTATCAATAAAACAAGATTAAGAGAAGAATCTGGGCACCCTGAGACCATCCAGAGCTCCTGGTGCCTGATGTCCCCTCCCAAGGGCTGAGTCCCAGGCTGCTTATGAAGACAGGAGCCCCCGGCAATGGCCTCAGCTGTGGACACCTGCCCCCCGAGGAGTGGCTGGGTGCCACCAAATTGCAGCAGGGGGCAGGCCCTCAGGGGAGGGGTCCTGGGAGCCACCAGCAGACAGGGACCACAGCAGGTGCCCTCTCTGTGCCCTCCTGCTCTGTGACTTTGGCGAAGGCCCAGAGGAGGCAGCTCTGCCACTGCAGAGATCACAGCAGGGATCTAGCTCAGTGTCCCACAGGACAGCATCACTGCAATTAGGCAGCGTGGTGAAGGTCCACCAGGTGGGAAGTGATACAGATGTCACGTGGGGACAGCAAATTGGGTGCCCTCCTCCATGTAAAACCAAAGTGGGCAGTGAAGGTCTTAAAGGTCAGAACCACCCTCGCGAGCTCCTGGGGCAGGGCGCATCCCCCAGTGATGGCAGAGGACAGGCTGACCAGCCTGCGGAGAGGCTGTTAGCAGCATGGGGGCCCAGAGGCCCTGAGAAGGCACAGCGTGGCCTCAGGGAGAAGCCTGCCCAAGAGCTCCGGCCCACCAGCACCCTCCACGCGAGCTCAGGCCTCAGTTTCCCCCAGCAGCATGAGGGCCTTGCTCTGGACAGTCTTCAGCCGTGGTCAGGGGGATCACACCACCCCCCCAGGAAGCCCAGCCTGACCCCTGAGTCTATTGTGTCCCCTGCTGGGACAAAAGGGACTCTGTCCATGAGCTTAAGGGCATGGACGCAGAGGGGAGACTAAGAACTGAGCTTTTCCCACTGAGGTCCGATGTGCTGTGCCCATGAAGGACAGCAACAGTACAAACACTGAATGGCTCGGGCCTGCAGGCAGCCTCTAGACGCTGCAGGAGGCGGAAACACGCCGAAGGGGCTTAGCTCCAGAAGGTAACACAGCCCTGCCAATGTCTTTTGGCCTACAGTCCCCCAAAATTAAAGATAATGCACTACGTCATGTGGGCCACCAAGGCCCTGGTCATTTGTAACAACAGCCACTGGAGATGACTGTGGGCTGGGTCACAGCTGTGTGACCTTAGGTCCCCTGCCGCACCATTCGGAGCCTCAGTTTTGCTTTTACAAAGGCACGGCATTGGCTTTAGCCGGCAGGCAGCCATGAGGCCGCACATGCCACACGGCGCTGGGCCGCCAGACCGCTCCTTCCATTCCCATCAGCCCCTGCACCACCAGCCAGTCAGGCCTGGCATAGACGGGCATCGCTGCCCACCTCGCAGGGACATGAACCCCCATGAGCAGCATCACCCCAGGACTCCCCGAAGCCCATGTGGCATTGTGAAGCGAACATTTCCTTCCCTGCTTCAATGCTGAGGCTTTTGAGAGCAAGGAGTGCTGAGGCCACGCAGCTGTAGTAGCTGCGCTTAGCACTGGTCCTGCCCACAGTGACACCAAGATCAGGCTGCCAGCCTCGGGCCTCACTCAGGAAACCCCGGCCTCCTGCACAGCTCTTGGCCATCGGAGGGTGACCCAAAGGAGGACTAACCAGGAGCCCAGGGCCCTTCTAGTTAGGGACTTTGACACTGTAGGCCACTGGGCATGGGCTGAGGGGGGACCCTCGGTGGGAGAGGGACTCAGTCCCTGCAGGCTGAGCAGGCGGTCGGGGAGGGCACAGAAGTGCCCGCCCTGCTTCATAGCTGTGTGACCTTATGCCTTGGCTAAGCCTCTCTGGACCTCCCAGCGTCCTCATCCGGGACAGACAATGCCCTCCACGCACTGCTAGAGGGGACACAAAGACAATTCTATAACACCCACGCCAGGAGAGGGGCAAGGGGCTTACAATCTGCTCCAAGGTCCTTCCGCCACTGCCACCAGTACAAGCCCCGGGTTCACATCCCGGCAGGGTACTGATTTCCTGTGGGAGGCCTGGGTGACTCCCTGGACCTGTGCCTTGCCTGCTTGTCAGGGACACCTTCCTTCTCAGGGATGAGCTTCGGAGAAAGCAGGAAGCCTGGATTGGATGCACTGGAGGGGGAGCTTTTCCCTGTGACCCCAGCATCTGGGTGACTGAGGCGGGAGGGTCCTGTGTTTGAGCGCAGTCTGGGCAACTCAGTGAGAGCCTGTCTCAAGAAAATCTGGGGGATGGGCCAGCCAGATAGCTCAGCGGATTAAAGCACCTGCTTTGGCAGACACCGGGATCTCCGGCTCCACATACCATGCTGGCCGCACCCCCGGAGCAAACTGAGATGGCGATTGAGATTGTGATGGATGGGGCTGGAGAGATGGCTCAGTGGTCTAAAGCGTGGGCTGAGCTGGCCACACACACACACACACTAAATAAATGTTAAAATAAATAAATAAATAATTTAAAAAAAAAAAAACATTTTAAAAAAAGAGATTGTGGTGGTGTATGCCTGTAATCCCAGCACTTAGGAGGCTGAAAACAGGAGGATCACTACGAGTCTGATCTGTGTAGTAAGACCCTAATACAAAAAAGAAAGAAAGTTGGGGTGGGGGGTCCACAGCCACACCATCTGAATGCACCTGATCTTGGAAGTTAAGCAGGGTGGGGCTGGTTAGTCCTTGGATGGGAGACCACCAGGGAACACTGTAGGCTGAGTGCAAAGGCCCTGTGTATAATTCCCCAAATCATCTCCCTCCAAATAGAAAGAAAGCAAGAAAGGTGAGCTGCGTGGGCAGCAGGGAAGGCCCAGGCTGGCTGGGAAGCTGTGGTCAGAGTCAGGGCACAGCCCCAGATCTGGGCAGGGCCACCCATGGGAGGGGCTGCCTGGGCTGCACCAGGAACTGTACCCCTGCCCATCCCCTCCCAGAAGTTGGCAGACACGGGAGCAGGGAGGCCGCCATCCTGTCCTACTGCATCCTTGGCCCTGGGAGAGGAGAGGAGACGTGCTGAGGCGGGCCTGCCACAGACCTACCCTGTGCACTGCACCCACCAGAGGCTCAACCCCGCACCCAGGCATGGTGGCCCAGCCTGATAGCATAGGGAGAGCTCTGACAGGGGAGCCCCAGCACGCTGTCCTCCTGCAGGCTGTGGTCACGGCACAGATGGACGAGACTCCTGGCCATGCACTTCTCATAGCTGCAAGCTCCTCTCACCGCATGAAGCCCCACATTGTTTAGGGGCAGAGCCAAGCTGTCCACTGAGTCCCCCATCAGCAGGAGGCCACGACCCTCCCACTCATCCACTGGGTCTGACAGTCCCCAGGTTCAGGTCCCTGTCCCTGAGAAGCAGAGGCCACCCGGAGTCAGTGGTGCAGAGTAGCATCCATGTGCGAGGAGCTGGGCTCAAGGCCTGACCAGCCCCGGCCTTCCTCCCCACGCTGGATCTCTAAGGATCCCGGTAGCACGGTGACACACGCAGGTGGGCACAGGCAGGCACGGCTTGTGCAGGTGGCAAGTTCACCACCTGTGGGGCTGTGCTGCTTTAACAAAGATACGAAGCAGAACCAGCCCAGAGGCCGAGCCAGGATGAGGTCACTGTTTGGTTACCAACGGGAGCAAACAGGCCTTCGCCTTACAGGAATACCCTGCAGGGGCGAGGCAGGAGGGGCAGGTGTGGTGTCACACCGCAGGTGATGGTGATGGGAGCGGCTGTGTCTTGTCTCCACTGGGACACGCAAGAGGTCCTGGGAGGGGCACTCAGGACCTAGGGGGATAAACAGAGGGGCCTGAAAAGTCCCCTAGCCCAGCTCTCCTGCCAGCAGGGTGAGCCAGGCACCCTATGGTGTCTTCCAACTTGCAGGTGCCCAGGCTCCACAGAACCTACAGGAGGGCAGACCCTGGGCCACCAAGTCCTCCTGTGGCCCTGCACCAGAGCCAGCTGTTAAACCCAGCAGGTGACAATTACCCTGATGATGAAAACCAGGAGTGGCCACCCTGTTGGATAAAATAAAATCCCTGTTCTATGAATCCACACTGATGTTTTTTAAAGCTCTAGCCAGCACAGGGACAAGGAGGATGGACAGAGCCAGGGGCTCGTTACCACCCCCAGGCCACCTCTGGTCAGACCCAGGTGGCCACACGGCTCTATACATGCCCAGCAAGCCCCAGCCAGGGCTGGGCTCCATCCCCAGCACCATGATAAAAATACACAGATGTCTGAGCCACCTCCAAGCGCCGGCCACGAGTCGGTCATTATTTACAGACACACAGTGCTTTCTGCGCCGCCCAGCCCGCCTGTCCCTGATGTCAACAGGAGAGGACAGCAGGGCTCTGAATGGTACAAGCAGGGACAGCAGCCACCACACATGGTCCTGGATTTGGAGACTCCATGGAAAACACCCCAGGTGGGCGACACGCCCATCCAGGGCAGCTTTCCCTACACTGGCCAGGCAGCTGTGTCCTGGTTCCTAAGAAACACACCCAAGCACCGGGGGCAGAAGTGCTGCGCTAACAACGCCAGCTCTGCTCACACAGCTCAAGGGAGAAAAGAAAAGAAAAAAAAGTCCATGGGCAGAATGAGGAGTCCGGGCATGAGACCGATTGGTGCTCGAGGTGCAGGCACCCCGACAGCCTGTCAGTGTCCCTCCTGTCGCGGGGACACAGCACCGAACACTTACAGAGCGGTCTGCTCAGACGCAGGGTTCAGGGGGCTTTGGTCCACGCTGGTTGGCTCCGAGGCAGACATGGCAAGGTAGAGGGGCTTGAGGGGGAAGCTACAGAGGCCAGGAAGGAGGGGAGGACAAGAATCCACCCTTCCGGTCACACTCCAGTGACCAACACACCAACCAGGTTGCACCCCCTAAACACGAGACTTCTGGGAGTTATTTTAGATTAAAGCATAATATCCTTTAATTTTTTTTTTTTTTTTTTTAAGGCAGGGTCTTACTATATAGTTGGCCTTGAACTCACCATGTAGCCTAGCTGGCCTCAAACTCACCAGACCCTCATGCCTCAGCCTCCTGAGCACTAGGATACTGGCATCACCACCACAGCCAAGATTATAATTTTGGGGGTGATAGGGATAGAACCCAGGGCCTTGTACATGCTGAGCCACTCTACCACTGGGCCACACCCTGGAGACGGGTGGTCACCCTGGGAGGCCCTGCTGACACTCACCTCCAGCCTCCAACAGGCCAGTGTCCCACTCTCCAGGCCCCAAGGCCAGAAAGGCCTCTGAAAGGGGGATGTGGAAAGATCCCAAATCAGGGGGGCCACCCAGTCTCAGGACCCCCAGGTTGTGACACCAGCCAGAACCTATTTCCACTGGGCACTGGGTGTCTACCCCTGTAAAACCTGTTACCTGCTACTTAGCAGGCAGCCCCTGGATGGCAGGAGTCAGGGCCCACGTGCCAGCCCTGCCACCCAGCATGGCGGGGGAGTGCTGGGTCCACACCTGGTTCCCTGCCAAAAACACTCAGGGGCTCCCTGTCCCCTCCCCCTGGAAACCAGGCCACCAGTGGCCCTTCTGCCCTTCTGGGGCAGAGGAGCAGGGCAGCACAGAGCCACTCCTTGCTGGAACATGGGCTCTTCCCCAAGTTCCCATGTTTTCCAAGGACAAAAGCCCTCCCTGGGTGCAGGAGCACACCATAGCCCCCCTCCCCAGCAGTTTAACAGGTCACCCCAGCATGGGAAACTCCACCTCCAAGCCCCCTGTCCTCAGCTCTGGGGCTCCCCATCCCCGCTCTGGAGGCCCCTTGAGGTGACCCCATTATGTCTTTCTCAATTGGTCACTTTAAGCTCAGCCCACTTCACTGTACGGGGAAAGCTGGGCCAGTGTGTGTGATGCGTGTGGTTCCTGGGACTTCCCCTTCAGTGCCAGGCGACACAGCTCCACAGTGGCACTAAGGCAGCTAGCAGGGAGGGAGCCGGAAGGAGATTCCCAAGTCACTGCCAATAGCCCCCCCGGGGAAGGTCCGAGGGCCACCCTTTGCCACAGCTTTAGGGGCTCTCAAGGCCCCCTGACTCGGCCTTTCAAGCACCCCCCTACCCGGCTCCCAAGACCCAGCCCACAATCAACTCACCCCTAAGCCCTGAGCCTGAGCCCCCATGGCCTCCAGAAGAGCTGCGAGCCAGCAGCCCCTTCTCCAGGCTCAGAAGGTGGCACAGGGGAACAAGACTGATGTCCCTGTCCAGTGACCACCCCTGGTGACCCGGGCAGGTCAGGAGGCAACTGCCCAAGGGCACTCCCCCAGGCTGCCACACATTCAAGCAACACATCTGCGTCAGAGCTCGGGGCCTGGCCAGCTTGGGCGAGTTGCCTCGGCAACCAAGCAACTCTGCCTGGATTCCATTCAGGCGACTTAAAAAGACACTCAGGGTGGGGTGCAACGCACTGGTAGGGCGCTGGCTCACCTCACAAATGCAGGGCCTTGGGTTCCATCCGCCACACCACAAAAAGGAGAAAAACAAAACAAAAAATGCTTGGGAAGACACCAGGGCTGGTGGCCCGCAAGGAGGGGCTCTGGCCCCCAGAGCCTGGAGAACCACAGCTGCGCCCACAGTGCTCAGGGCCACCGGCCGGAGCTCCCCACAACAGGGAAGGGCCAGGGCATGCGCCACAGCTGCTGGTGGGACTGCAGGCCCCCAGGCGTGGCACATGCCCTCTTTGGGCCATGATCGTGTGTCTGGGACCCTACCTCCCTCCACAAGTCACAGTACAGCAGTGGCTGAAAAGGCACGACGCTGCCTGGGATCCTCTTTATTGGAAAGCACAACCCAGGCCTGGGAGAGGAGGGTGCCTGGCTGGTCAGGCAGGAGCCGCACAGGACTGCCCGCTGGGCTACAAATTCAGAGCTGGGCCCCACTTGGAGGAGCCATGCGATTCCAGCACCACGCCCAGCCCACAAGGGGCCAGAGCTGGGGTTTCACACAGGAAGGAATATCCAAAACCACCAGGTCTCAAGCACGGAGAAAGTTTGTCCATACCCTGACTGCCTGCTGGTGCCTCGAGAGGTGCACAGGCACACTCACACCCTGCATGCGCATGCGTCCATATGCACCTACGGGCACGTGCTCACACCTATGCACATGTACCTGCACACACACGTGTGCGTACACATGGGTACACACACTCATGTATATACACAGGTGTGCACCACAGGTGTGCACAAGCGCCCACACTCATCTGGTGTCTCCGGGACCTTGACACTGAGGGAAAACAGCATCAAGCTGGGAAGCCGTCAAGGGGTCATTTATTTCAATTATTAAAACAGCAGCCACTCACTCTTGAGCCGCCCATAATGTCACTTAATTACTCAGTACATAAAACTGCCTTCGCATCTTAGCAGAGCAGTAAATCAGCTCAGAACCAGGAGGGTTTCAGGGTTCCAGCTGAGGATCCTGGGGGTGGAGAGCCATCCCCCACGGTCTCCCCAACCCCAGCCTGAGAAGCAATAAAACAAACCTAAGCTCTGGGTACGGCAGGGACAAACGGGTGGCTTGGCAGCAGCCCGCCCCAGCTCCTCTGCCACCCCTCGGCCCCAGCCCCAGCCCTGCCCTGCCGCGCTCCGTCCTTTGTGTGGTCAACAATAGCCCTGCCAGATGGCGCGGCGTGGCCAGCGGCCCCTGCGAGCCAATCGCTCATGCTGCCAGCCCCTGCAGGGCTGTGGGCAGGAGCTGGGAGCTGGCCCAAGCCACAGACCCCCACCCTGCCCTGCCATGGTCTCCTGCTTCCAAGCACTGGGGCACAGGCGGCATCCCACATGGCTGGGCCAACCACAGTACCTGGGGCAGGAACATCCCCCCAGGGGACAGGTGGCATTGCCAGGGGACACTGCACCTGCCAGACTGGGAGGAAATGGGACAGCGCAAGCACGGCGGGAAGATGCCGGGCACTACACTTCCCACGGCGCTGGCAGCAGACGGCATCGCGGAGCCTGCCAGCCGGCAGACATAAACTGCCTCCGCCAGGGGCCACGTGGGTCTCTGTGTGTCAGCGCCCACAGCACTTTCTGTCTCACAGACAGGGAGGCTGGTAGTGGCTCTCTCAGGAGTAAGAGGCCTGAGCCAATCTGGGGCTCCAGTAGGGGTGGGCACAGGTCCTCTGCCTGGGCCATCTCCACGCTTGGCCACTGAAGGCCTTATTTGCCCGAGCAGCCTGGGTGCAGGCCGTTGGCAAGTGTCCAGGCAGAGAGATGGGAGGCTGGTGGACCATGCCTTCATAGTCACCAAACTGTCTTCCTCGTACTCCTTGGAGAGCATCCTCATGCCCTGCTGCCCATCTCTGGTCCTCTCACAGGAAGAACCCAGGCCTGAATCTTTCCTGCCAACTATGGCAAGGAAGGGGCTGGAGGAGCTGAAGCAGGGGGACCCACTGAGCCCAGCACAGACCCCTTGCACCTACACCCATGCACAGGCAGGGCTGGGCTGAGTAGGAAGGAGTTGGAGCTTTTCAGATGCCCCCTCCTCCACAGAGCCTTCTGTGACTGCCACTTGGACTGCATGGGCCAGGATGGCAATCTGGGGCGGGTGCCTCCAGCCTTCTGCAACCCTATGCCCACATCAGCCTTTACCACCTGCTGAGCCCTGAGGGAAGCACCCATCATGTCCTGGCACAGGGCCTGGCACAGGGTAGGGGCTCTGGCTGAGGCAGGCAGGAAGAGGCCCAGCTGCGCACTGGCTGGCATGAGCCCATCCAACTCCAGGCACAAAGTCCACCACCTCGCCCCAGGACTGGAAATTGAACCCAGGGAGAGCTCTGCACCGCAATACAACTCCAGGCTTTAAAAAAGATTCCAGGGCTGGTGAGATGGCTCAGTGGTCTAAAGCACCTACTTGGAACAAGCTTAGCAAAGCACAGGGACCGCGGTTCAATCCCCCAGCACCACAT
>NW_004524646.1:11419763-11443331 GCF_000260255.1 Octodon degus
AAATAAATAAATTTTTAAAAATATGTTACATATTGTTACCTTTAAAAAAAAAAAAAAAAAAGATTCCAGCCCAGCAGGGTCTCACTAGGACTAAGTTGCCCAAGCTGGACTTGAATTTGAGATCCTCCTGCCTCACCCTCCAGAACGCCACGAAGCGTAGCCCTTCAAGTCTCCTCAGCAGCCACCCAAATTAAATTTTCTTTGCAGAAAGACAGGAATATAGCTCATCTGGGACCTCTGGGACAGAATGAATTTAGCTTAGAGGGACGCTGGGCAGATGCATCGCACCCTTGTCTGAGAATCCTCAGGACCTTGGGACTCTGCACAGTGGCAGCTGCCACTGAGGGCTACCAGCCTCCTCAGGGGAGACCAAAGAGAGCTCCCACTAGCCGCCGGCCTCAGACCAGGCAATCAAGCAGCTGCACTCAAGATTTAGTCACGGGCCACCAAGCTCACTGTCCCCAACTGGTTTTGCCAACAGCAGCTGGCTGGAACAACAGCGCTGATGCTCGGGACACTGACTCTCACCCTGGCCTCAGAGTCCCTAGTCCCCAGGGCCCCATGCTATCCCCAGCTTTCTCCAGGCCCGTCTAGTGGCAGGCCAAGGACACCTGAGGGGTCCCCTCCTCTGCGGCAAACACAGAGCTCAGCTGCAAGCCCGAACTCTGGGCCAGGGGCTGGTACTGCCGGGTGTGCCATGCCCAGCCAGCACCATGCAGACAGCAGGAGGATCGAAGGCCCAGAGAAGTCAGACATTGAAGAATCCACGGTGAGAGAAGCTAGCAGGGACACGGGCGACTTCCAGAGTGACTCGGGTAGAGGACACAGCATCCGGAGCCCGTCTCTGGCTCTGCCATGAGCTTTGCTGGACGGCCCAACTGAGAAGCTAAGAGGGGACAGCCACAAACACCAGCCGACACACAGCAGGCCAGGCAAGGGGACACTAAGAGGAGGCATCACGATAAATGAGCACACTCTGGCAGTCCCCAGCCACAGCAAGAACAGGCAGCTGTCACCATGCAGCTGCCATCCTAGCTACTCCCTCCCTGAGCCCAGAGACCCCGAGAGCTGTCGGCACACGGCCCTGGTTTGTGGTACCAATTCACAGACACGAGGCTGACAGCAAACGGGTACCTGCCCAGCGCTTAGGGCAGGGCTGGGAGGGACATGGCTGTGAGCTCCCCAGTCTTGCTGAAGCTGCTTCCTAAAGGAAGTAGGTTCTCTCTCTCTCTCTCTCTCTCTCTCTCTCTCTCTCTCTCTCTCTCTCTGTATTTTAGTACAGGGTCTGCAGGGTCTCACTACACAGATTGGACTCGCAATGATCCTCCTATTTTCAGCCTCCCAAGCACTGGGATTATAGGCATGTGCCACCACGCCCAGTCTCAGTCACCATCTCAACATGCCCCTGAGGGCAGGGCTGGCACTGCAAGCCAGGGATCGAACCCCTGTCCCTGTGCCTGCCTAAGCAGGCACTTTAGTCCACTGAGCTCCCTGGCTGGCCCAAAACTGGTCTCCCCCAAGTGCCAGCTCTGGAGAAGTCTCCCCCATGCTGGCCGGCATCAGTGCCAGCATCCACTGGGCTTGGTCCTGAGTCAGGCCACCTGGGTCAGCTCAGAATTTCATGACGAACACTGTCATTTCACAGATGGGAAAATTTAGCTTCTGGGTAATGGTGCATTTTCTCCATCACCCACAGTGGTGCCTCTGTAGCACCCAATGCACCAGGATGCCCAGGGTAGCGCTCAGGCCCGGGACACCCTGAGCACCTCCACCCTCTTGCAGCTGAGCTGGTTTCCAAGCAACCATGAGCTGGGGAGCAGCCTGGCCTGGCCTGCAGGGTGCGGGGACCAGAGCAGGCATGGGGATCTCATTCCCCATCGCCCACAGGACACCTCGTGGTCATGCTGGCCTGGCAACTTCTGAGAGTCACAGGAGCACCACAGAGTGCTCCACCTCACCCAGAAATCAAACATGAGCTTTTTAGGTGGGCAGCAGGGAGGGGCACCTGGAGTCCCTGAGGGTGAGTTGAGTTCTTAGCCAACCTGACACAAGCTCAGATAGGTATAGGGGATGCTGACACACTTTAGGATGGGGGGACATGGCCCCAAGACAATGTCTGTGACTCCCCCCACCCCACCCCCACTTCCCCTTTCCTGCTTCTCGGGAATTTGCCCCCCAAAAAGCCTACACAGGCCAGGTTCACCCACACTGAGGTCACCGCGCCCACTTAGGCCCCTCCCGCGGCTGCCAAGGTACAACCAGGGCCCAGCCCAGGGCCAACCCATTTCCACTGTGAGTGGGGGTGAGGAGCCTCTGTGGAGGACCCCTGCATCTTGGCTGGGCTGCGGGAAGCTATGGATGCGTCTACCTGCCCACCCGAGCAGCAGGTGCTGCCTGGTGCACTGAGGCAGAGCGGTGGGTCCCTGTGCTCCCTAGCTCCTCCCACATCCTGTCTCCCTAAAAACTGCCTGGTGCAGCTCCAGACAGCATTGGGGGGGGGGGGTATAAGCCTGGGGCTCCTCTGTGAAGCCCTCCTGGCGTGCTGGCATGGGCACCGAGGCTCAGAGCCACGCATGGGAAGCAGGTGGTGGAGGGCGAGGGGCTCCCTTGGGAGGACACTGGGATTCCTCAGGGCACAGGGGCAGGGCACACCAGGCCTTACAGCCACAAATGTAAGGATTACTCTGAGTTGGGTTGTTAGTGGTTTGGCCAGGAGCCAGAGAAAAGGGCAGATAAAACGTGACTTCGGTCAGGTGTCGGCTGGGCTGCCCACAAGGCAGAGCTCCAGGGTGGAAGGCGGAACAGGCGTGGTGGGAGGGCCCCGCATGCACCTCAGCTGGGGTGATCCCAGAGAGACAGGGCATCTCTCACCTGGGAGGCCATGCCCAGCACAGCCCAGGCACACAGGTGACCTGACCTAGGGTCCCTGAGGATCTTGGGTTGAGTCTGCTGCACAGAGGGGCTGCCAGGATTGGGGGTAGGAGATCAGATCCGAAGATCCCAACTTTGGCCCGACTGTGTCTCCACTACCTGCCACTTCATTGCTTTATTTTATCCTATTGCGACAGGGATCTCGCCACAAACTCCCAGTTCCCAGCAGTCTCCAGCCTCGGCCGCCCAGCAGCTGGGCCTATGTCAAGTGCCAGCAGGCCTAGAGCCACCTCCCTTCCCCAGCAATAAAGGAACGAGAAGCGCTGTGGTGCAGCTTCTTCGTCTGACAGGAAAGGCCCGCAGGCTCCCTTCCCAGCAGTGAGCAGCCTAAACCAGGAGCCAGGGTACGGGGGTACGGAGCCAAGCATCGCGCGGCTCAGGGTTTGGAAGCAATGTTGTCCCCAAAACAGGCTGCTGGGCTGGCAGGGCTGGCTGAGCTGCACGAGGTGGTGCCCCAAACAGGGTCCTGGGGCAACTGCTCTGAGTCCCAGCCCTGTGCTCTCAGCACCTCTGCCACTGCTGGGATCTACACCACGATGCTGCCCTGGTACTGGGACAAAAACCCATGACCACAAAAATCAGCCCCAGGCCATGGAGCCAAGAGTGACTCGGGCTTGTCCAGCCTCAATCCGGAACCCCACAGCTCCAGGCAGCCCCGCCGGAGCTCGGGACCCGCATTCATCTCAGGTCTCTGGGTCCAGCTTATCAAGCTGAACGCCATTGTCTCCATAGCACCTTGGCCTGGCAAGGGGCAGGTGTGGAGATGCAGCCACGGGGATTATGGCTGTGGCCCCCAGCCAGCGTGCACAGGAAGATGTGCCACGGAGTGCCCTGGGCTCCAAAGAGGGAGGGGTTCTTCACACGGGACCTGAAACAGACCTTCCTGAGTCCAAATCTCGCCGGGCAGGCAGTGAAATCCCCACACAGACCTTGTCCTGTTTCCAGCACCTTCCACACCTCCTGCTGCCCACCCTCATCACACACTGCCACCCCGCAGCAAGAAGGAGTCCAGTGTTTCCCAGCCTGGCCACCCAGGGCAGCAGCAGACCACCCGGCAGCCAGCGTGGGGGCCTGGAACCTAGCAGGGAAGCCCTGGAGGAAGCTTCCTCGGCGGGCTGGAGAGTTGGGGCCAGTGCACAGCCAAAACCCAACCCCAACCCCAAGCCCAACCTCTCCAGCACCCACGCTGACCAGCTCAGTCTCCTCGCAGGCCCCTCCCAAGTCTGCCTGCCAGGGTCCTAGGGACAATCACCCTCACACCGCAACGATAAAAGCTGCCCACTTCTAGTGACACCCAGCCCTCCCTGCTATGACGACCAAGAGGCTTTCGAGCTGTGTGGGACAAACCTGCACACAGCATTGCGTCGTGGGCCCCAGAGCAAGACAAGTGGAAGCCCAGAGACACAGATGCTGTGGGGTGGAAGCAGCGAGGACAGACAGGGAAGGTCCTGGGCTGGGTGACTCGGCCACAGAAGACCTAGCGTGACAGGCGGCGCTCAGAGACCTTTGCCGCATCTCAGACTCTTGTCTTCCCCACCACTGGCTGCAAGCCTTATGATGCCAGGAAGTCCATGGAGAAAAAGATGGATGAGAAACTGAATCTCACACGCACAGGGTAATGTCTGGCCTGTCTGGGGCTGGCACTGGCGAGACTTCAGGCCAGCAGGTGTCCTGTCACTGTCCCCAGGGCATGAGGCCCCACGCTCAAGGCACCTGGGTCCTCACCTCAATCCTGTCCCCAAAGTCCAGGAAGTTCAGAGGGGGGCCAGATTCTCCAAAGACCCTCCCGAGGCCTGGCAGGGCCTACCAGGGCCTGAAAATCTCTCCTCACTCCCAGGGGAGGGCTAACTCTCCCTCAAAACCACACTTTTGTTTTCCAAGAAATAACCCACAGGTCTGAATATCAGATGCCAGGGTTGCTCCTGCTGCTGCTGCGTGGACACCTGTGGCAAACGGCCATGGTCCACAGTGACTACAGGGCTCCCCACCAGTCCTGTCTTGGCCCACAGTCCTGAAGCCTCACCCCTACCTGTCCTCCACAGGGGACGCAGAGCCAGAGTCCAAGATCTAGGAGAAGGAGCACAGCAGGAACCAGAGACGTGGTGACAAAGGCCTAGGTTACGTGGTACACAGCCTGGTGGCCAAAATCAGAAGGGACAAGGAAAGTGCCAGCCTGTCTGGGGTCATCAGAGGCAGGGAGCCACCCAGCTCGAATGCCACACCTGCCTGTAGCTGCTGTGCACACTGGAGGGCTAGAACCCCCTGCACGCAGGGGACCCTCACAAGCGCCCTGGATTTCTGGACCACAAACACCTGTACCACCACTGAGGTCTCTCTCAAGTGAGGGACGACGGGGGCTGCCCAGATAGATGCCTCCCATGAATTCCCCAGACAGGAAGGACAGACGGCAATGACTGCATTGAGGAGCTGCCACTTGGAACCATGATCCTGACCGGAAATCGTCATCAACAGAAGGGCAGAGCTGGCTGCCAGCTCTGCACAGGAACAGAACTTAAGAGATGCGGCACTGTCACCCTCCTGGCCCTCCCAGCCGCTGGTACCCACCACACCTGGGGTTCACCGGAAAGCAGCCCAGCTGGCTCTGTCCATCACCCTGCCTTCCTGGCCTGGCAAGCCTGACCCCCGGGGGAAGCCAGATAAAGAAGGGAGGCTGCTCTGGGGATTTCTGTGCAGGCCCCATGCCAGAGGCAGTGAGGTCAGACCTGGGCCGGCTAGCATGAGGGGCCACGAGCGAGCGGCAGGCTGAGCTATCTGCACCTGCCAGCCCCAGCCCGCCTCCTCCCCACAGAGCCAACCCCGGCCCATCCACTCCCACCCCTGGCTGGCGAGGCTGACATGTCACACAGCCCTGTCCATGTGAGGAGAGGAGGAGGGACAGCAAGAGAGACCCAGGCAGAGGTGCAAGAATGCAGGAATGCAGAGATAAGGTGGTGTGGGAAGGGGTGGAGGCCATCTCGACCACTGCACCCCTGTGGCCAGGGCTCCTGCAGCCCTGGCTGCCCATCTCTGTGACTTGCGATGTCCCCATCGGGGCTAGGGGACCTGCGAAGAGCCTGGACCCGGGCCAGCTCTTCACCAGGAATGGCCCCAGGCGAGGTGCTCAGATGCAACCTCCCCGGGGTCACCCTGCTTTCATACCAGGTCCCCGAGAAGCGAGTAAGCTGGCCAGGGTCCACAGCAGAAGCTTCCCTGGGAGCAGGGCTCCTGGAGGTTGGGGACTGTGGCCAGGGACAGACCTGGCCACTGGAATGTGGCCCGTGCCCTCCTCCTTCCGGTCTGTCCTACCTAGCAGCCTGGTTCAGGAGGCCTGTGGAGCAGGGCATCCACCGTCAGCCAGCACAGAGGGTTGGGGTGCTGGGAGGGCACTGTGGTGGGCCCTCTGTAGTGAGCACTTATCATGAAAGTGCCCCCCTCCCGCCTTCTGTGTGACGTCCAAAGCCCAGCTGGCCCAGCACCCAGAAATCACCTCATGAGCCTCGTCCCCACTTATGGTAACAAAAGGACCCAGGGAGAAAGGGAAAGAACCATGCCATGAGTTTTAGGCAGTACAACACGCCAGCCACCAGCACCACAGCAAGCTCATCCCCTGCAGAGGACCCACCAAGCGGCAGCCCCACACTTGCCAGCCGCTACCTCTCCAACCCATCTCTGCACGGGGGCCCACATGCACCCAGCAGCCATCAGGGGCTCGGGCAGCGGGTCACCCTTGCCGGCTTCCCCACCCTGCCATGTGTCCCTGCTGGGCCCATCACGGAGGCCCGGCTGTCAGAGATCAAAGCAGACAGATGAAATGAGAGCCCTTTTGGCAGGGGCTGCCCAACAGAAAGACCCACAGACGGTCTCTGTTTCATGGTCCCTGGCTGGGACAGCGGGACATGGGGACTCTGATTCAGGTGGAGGGTGTTGGGGGCAGAGACGTCCTTCCCCTCCTGTCCGGACATCAATCAGCAACAGGAGACCTGCGGCACCAGACACAGCCACCAGCAGTCCACAGGCTGGGCAGCCCATGCAGTTCCAGGGGAATGGCTGCCCTAAGGTCACAGAGGGGACCCTGGAGTACCCCAGGTAGAAACAGGTCACATAACCCTGCTACCTCAGGTGGGGTCTCTACACACCCCTGGCCACACGCTGACCAGTCTGTCATCATCCCAGGATGACCAGTGTCACCTGTCCACTTCTGTGAGCGGCACCTGCAACCCAGCCCCTCTGGTCCTGCACTTCCCCTTCAAATGCCAGTGACCCAGGGACTCCCCACTGTTGCCTCTCAGATCAGCCCCAATTCTGGCTGGGGTCTTAAGCCTCCCTGCTTGCACACACAGCCCCCCTTTCAAAGGAGCCAAGCATGCACACTAAACGCACACCTGTACTGCCACCACCTGAAGATCCAGTACATGCCAGTGCCTGTCCCCACCTGCCTGGCACTGTGTAAGGGTCCCTGAGCCCATGTCACAGTGGAGGAGGCCAAGGTCCAGATCAGGGACACAGGGAGCAGGAGCCAAATCACAGTGGCAGGTCATGTGGCTGTCCCCAGGGCTGTTCTTCCTCTTCCAGCAGGCTGAGCAGGTTCCACAGGGTGTGGGACACAGGGCACCACAGGGACACCACACAGAGAACACTGGCTACCATCAGCTTGGCACCACAGAAACGTCATGAAGGGGGTAACAGTGCTAGGTTTGGTCCCTGTGGGGTGCACCGTGGTGCCTCCCCAGAGCCCCAGCAGGACCACGCACACAGCAGCCACCTGTCACCTGTGTCTCCCACGGGCTGCGTCACACCTGCTGGGGGTGCTCAGGGCTCACCCTGGGAAGGGTTTCACCATGCAGGTGCTGCTCTTGGAGGGAAGCCAGGGATGGAATGCTCAGATGAAAGGAAATGAGGTTGTCCCCTCTCCCAGTCACAGGCACTGAGCTCAAGGCCATGCCAGAAGCTGGGCAGACAGAAGCCTTTAGTGAAAAGTCAGGAGCAAAAATAGAAGTGGTGGGGAGGGAGAAATGCTCTTAACTGAGGGACACGACCTACGGAAGACGTATGTGCAGTGACCAGGGCACAGGGACACCCATATGGTGCTGTATGGTGTGTGTCGCACTCCCAATGGCTCTGCATCACCCACACTCCCAGAACCTCGAGGAGTCAAGGGCCTCCTCCTTACTCCTGCCCTGCCCCTGGCCCAGGACACTGGTGACAGGGACAGGTCCAGTGTGGCCACACCTCCACCCCTTGCCTGTAGTGTCAGCCGGGGAGACTTTGCCTGAGTCTGGTCAGGCGAATTGGGACTCTGGGCACGGAAGGAAGCACCCACCCCACTTGCACTCCGTACCCCACAGGACCCAGGTCCCGGGCGTCCCTGCCACCTGCCATGGTGCATGCCCTTTGCCCTGCCCCTTTCCGGAACCCAGCCCAAACTGCCCAGGCAGGAAGAGGTGACACATCAAGTGCTGTAGGGAGCCTGTGTCACAGCTGCCAGGGCAGGGCACAACATAGCCAAGGGTCCTTGCTGATCCTCTACCCCATGCGGAAGCAGACATAGGCTGTCAACCCCAGGGTGGGCGGAGGCTGGACCACCCTGTCTGCCCCCACCCACGGCCCATCTGGCTCCATCTGCCGCAGGGGCCTCAGCCTGGGCCACCCCAGTGAATCACCTGGGTGGGGCCAGCCCTTAGTCTCAGCATTGGATTCCTGCAAGGGCTGCTAGGGAGCAGGCACCTTCCAGGAATGACAGGAAGCAGCAGGCCGGGCCCCAGGGCTCTGAGGAAGGACTTCCAGGCTGCCCACACAGTACCAGAGCTCAGCAGTGTCGGCCCAGCACCCACTGGCCACACACAGGTCATAGCCCAATGGACAGCATGTACTAGATCAAT
The DNA here is from genome assembly GCF_000260255.1 of Octodon degus. Lineage (NCBI taxonomy): Eukaryota > Metazoa > Chordata > Mammalia > Rodentia > Octodontidae > Octodon > Octodon degus. Next base: position 11,428,574 of record NW_004524646.1, read on the forward strand.
GATGGAGTGTACTACCACCCCAGGGAACAGCAGGAACCTACCTGGGCATCAGCATAGATCCACCACTGAGCTACAGCCCCAGCCCTTTTTATTTCTTACTTTGAGACAGGGTCTCACTGGGTCACTAAGTTGCCCAGGCTGGGCTTGAACTTGGAATCCTCCTGCCTCAGCCTCCAAATAACTGGAATCACAAGTCATGCTCAGCTGAAAACTCCACGCCCAGCACAGAGGGAGAGGGTGAGAAGGACTTTGTGGCCACTGGTGGACACACAAAGAGACAAGAAGTGGCCACAGCTGGAAAGCAAGTGGTCCCCAAGTGAGGGAGTGAACAGCAGGGCACAGCGGAGGCCTACAAGCAGGAGAGGCAGCCACAGTCCAGTGGGCACAAGGGCGCCTGGATAGAACTCAGGGGCTCTCAGCCTGGGGCCTGGGGACCCCAACTCACCACTCAGGCAGAGGGGTCCCAGGAGCAAGGGGAGGCTGGACAGGAAGGCCAAACATGGCTGCAGGTTGTTCCAGAGGGTGGCATGGGGAAAGGGTCTGGGTTCCCCTGTCACACAACGTACAAAGCCACAGTCAGGTGGGCCCAGGACACCCAGAACCGCAGGCTGGGGAGAACCAGCCCACACATGGCCCGCACCCCCCAACCCTGCCTCCCGCTGACCCAGACCCAGGCCCAGGGCCTTGCCTCCCAGGCTTCCGTCTTTGATCTCTCGCCTGCCTGCATGGGACCAAAGGAGGATTTCCAGGGGGATTTCTCAACAGGCTTGCAGAGAGACATCCTGTCCACGGGGCCTGCCGCTTGCTCACAGCATCCTGTGAAAGGCCACAGAGGGGCCGGCAACCTTTTGGGGAGGGCTCTGGAGGAGAGCAGCTGCTGGGAACAGGACCATCCACAGGTAGCAGGGCCATGCTGTTCAGGACCGGCTGCCCAGGGCTGGGAGAGTGGCCCTGCGGCAGAGCATGTGCTCAGCAGGCACCAAGCCCCAGGCCTGGCCGCAACACAGATGAGGCTGTTCAGCCCTAAAGACTGAAATCTGCAGTCCCTGCCACAGCCGCCACCACTCTGAGAGCCCTTCCTGCTTCTCCTAGCAGGCTGGGAAGGGCATCTGGGGGTGTCCCTGTCTCCAGAGGGAAACTGAGGCTCTCGGAAGTGGTGGCACTGCCTGCGATGGCAGAGCCAGGCTTGGCACGTGACACCCAGCCAAGGGCAGCTCCAAATGGCACACAAAAGAGCAGTCATGACGGAGCAGGCCATCCTCAACGCAGCCCTGCAAAACTGCAGCAATACCACGGGAGAAATTGGGCTCTAGAAAGTGGGTCTTGGCTGAGCTCCAACAGCTAAAGGACATTAGGTAAAAACTAAGGAAATGAAACGCGGAGGCAGTCCTGGACTCTGGCTCATACTAACGTGTCAGTATTGGCTCATTCCGCGCAGCAGAGGCGCAATCCACCGTAAGAAGCTCGTAGCCAGAAGCCCATGCAGCGCCGGCGGAGACTCCTGGCACTGTCGTCTCGGTCTTTCTCGCAATCTAACAGCTGCTGTACGACACAGGTTTCCGTGGGGGGTTTCTCTTGTCTCTTTCGTCCTCTGTGACACCATCGATAGAACCTAGGGTGCTGCACAGGCAAGACAGCTGCCACACCCCTGCTCCCCAGAGATCATTTCTTTTTAAAAGTTATACCAGGGGGAGGTGGTACACGCCTGTAATCCCAGCCCTCTGGGAGGCTGAGGCAGGAGGCTCACAAGTTTGAGCCAGGCACGCAGGCTTCTTAAGGTGTCGCCATGGGAGAACCTCCGGCAGAGACCCTGCAGGAGCTGCTGGTGGCGGTGTTTCTAAATTTCGATTGTGACCTTTCCAGATTTCTAAGCTTTCCCACAGCAAGCAATGGGTGATGGCCGGGCAGGTGACATTCTGCCATTCTGCATTTCTGCAGGGGACAGAGGGTGAGGGGTGGCAGGGGCAGGGCTGATGGCAGACACCCGGCGGACACACACAGGTCACTGTGGCCATACATCACCCTGACTCACAGAGGCTCTCTGGGCGTCAGGGTCAAAGGTAACTATCTTTTTCTAAATTTTGTACAATAAACAGGAAGTAGCTGACAGTGACGGCACACACCTGTAACCCCAGCACTTAGGGGGCTGAACCAGGAGGATCTCCAGGAGGGCCAGGCCAGTCTAGGCTACATAGTAAGACACGCTCAGAAAACAGAAACAGACAATAGACAGGAAGTAGCACTGGAATAAGAAAATGGTGGGGAAGGTGGCTTTTACACATAAGACACACAGAAGGCCAGAAGGGGCAGCAGGTAGGTGGGGGTGGGCCCACAGCCAGGGCCCTGAGGTCTAATCCCAGCTCTGCCACACCCTACACGGGACCCTAGGCAAGGGACTTAACTTCTCTGTGTCTCAGTGTCCCCATGGTTCAAATGGGACACAGATCAGCAGCACCTCAGCTCCCTAAGGCTCGAAGCAGGCAGATGTGGTAGGTAGCACCAGGTGCCGGCGGCTGTCACCATGACTACTGTGGGGGCCAGACTGAGTGTCGCTGTGCACGAGCCGTGGGTGACCCTCCATAGGCATCCAGCAGCAGAGGTGGGGACCCTGGGTGGCACAGGGAACAGTGGCAATGGGACAGGACAACCCTGGGGCTCTGCCCACACAGCTGCGGCAGAGGAACTCAGGGCCCAGGCCAGTGGACAGCAGGCTCCTCCCACCGCATAGCTGCTGTCCCTCCTTGGACAGAACCCTGCCCAGGTCACTGTCCCACACGGTGAGTGACATTCCCGCCCTCCACGGTGCCAAGGGGAAACCCCATGGGTGGGGGGGCTTCCATCCCTCATCACGGGTAACAGTACAGACCTGTCAATGACCAATGCCAGCATGTTCAGAAAGACAGCTTCCCCCACCCAGCCCCCTGCCTGCGCTGGGGGATGTGGGGAGCAGGGCCCCAGCCATCTGGCCCACCAGGGGAAGGCCAGGATCCCGGAGGACCCTGGACGCCTAGGAGGTCCCTGCTGGAGCCAGGATCCATACCCCTTCCCTACATGGCCACCCCAGCCCATGCCACCACAGCAGATCTTCTCAGCCGCAGCACTAGAAGTCATCAAGAGCACTGAGCTGCACTGCCCTACAGCCCTGGCTTTGGGGGGCAGTCGAGGGAGTCTGTGCACGTCTCCCTCAGTGACACCAGGCTGCCCTGGTCACTCTGCTCACCCTGACAATGCCCCGCCCTGCTCACACTCTGCAAGGCAGTAAGTTAACTGTGAAGGCTCTGACCCTAGTGACAACGCAGATTCAGTGCCTGTGTACATTGGTTTTTTGTTTTGTTTTTTAGAGAGGGTCTCACTGTGTAGCCCTGGCTGTCCTCAACACGCAGTAACCCTTCTCTCTCAGCCTCCTGAATATACATGACTACACTGGGCTGTTAGCTTATTTTTTCCAAAATAATCCAAAAACAACACATGTGAATTTCTTCCCATAGCCTTACGAGATGGCCCCTGGAGATCTCTAAGCTAAGTGTCCACATCTCAGGTGACAAAGCTTAGAGGGAAGAGCCAGAGAGTCCTCCAGGGCTCCAGGCAGGCTCTGTCCCCCGCCAGCTCCCCAGTGCAGTCAGGCCCACCCCTAGGCACAGGAGCCAAGCCCCATCTGGGAAAGCCCGGCACACTGGAGACCATAGCCCTGGCCCGGGCACCTGCAGGCAGCCACACTTCTCGGGACAAGGTCACAGGTGACCTCCACACCTGCTGCAATTCCCCCAACGCAGCAGGGGGCCTGACTCAACCTCCCTCAGGCTCCAGCCTGCAGTCCACACACACAGTGAGAGCACACACATCTGCATCAGCCTCCCCGGTGGGCCGCAAGCACCCTGTAAACCTTGGCCCTTGTGCCTGCTGGCCCCAGCCCACACCCTGGACACATGGCCCTTCCTCGTGCGTAGTGCTCAGCCACCAGCCAGCACACGCCTGAGGGGCTGTGGGGCTGAGGTTAGGGCAGGGGCCTCTGAGCTGCACAGGGCACTGGCAGGGCTGCCCTGCCTGCTGCATTCAGGATGCCAAGAGCAGCAGGAGGCCTGCAAGCCCTGCCACCCTCTCTGTGGCCTCACTGTCCTCCTCCTCAGTTACCCAGGGTCCACCAGAGCCCAACGGAGCAGACTATACATGGGGAATTCCAGAGATGGGGCCTCGGCTCCAAATCCTGCTTTTCCCTTCAGAGCAGCATGATGTCATCTTGTGCCCTCCTGCTGGGTCCCCGGGATGTGAACCACCCTGTCCAGCGTGTCCCCCTTGTATGCACTGCCCACCCATCAGTCACCCAGAGGCTGTAGCAGGGCAGAGCAGCACAAACAGGGCTTAGAACGAGCTGTGGTTCACCTACAGAGTCTTAGACTTTGTCCTCTCAGAGACAGGGTTGTCCCAGAGACCAGCATGAGCAGTTACTTCAGGGACTTGGGATCCCCTGAGGGGGCAGCTACTGAAGGGTGGCAGAGGCCCCTGACTACTCCATCTGCACAGAGCACAGAAAGCCCTGAGCTGCCCTGGGAGTCTCCCTCCCAGCCTAGTCCCCCAAATGAAGCAGCAGGGGCCCTAGAGCCAAGCAGATCTGCAAGTGGCAGAGGGCAGACAGCTGCCCACCTCCCTCCTTCCAGAGTGGGGCTGTAGGGAAGTGAGGGGCCTTTTATCCAGGGCCCGCCCCACACTGCAGACCAGATCACACTGCCCACAACCAATCTGCAGCCAAACCAGGCACAAGCTCTCAACCCAGCAGGGATTAGGGGCTCAGCAGATCTAAGCAGAGCATGCTGCTTGGGGCCCACACTGCAGCATGGGAACAGTGGGAGGAGGGCAGGACACCCTGCGGTCCTGAAACGCACCTAGGCCTGGGAACCCCCAGGCTGGGGACACCAGAAACAGGGTCCCTGACCATGGGCCCAGCTGTTCTACCAACCCTTTGAGCAGGAGGAATTCCACCAGGCAAAGTGCACATGACAGCTGGCAGGAGAGCCCAGCACCAATGCCTCAGGGAGACGACACTATCCTTGCGTGCCCACCCTGCCCCTACCTTGGAGTAAGGGGCAGTGTAGAGGGGCTGTTTGGGACCCTCCCAACCCACAGGGTCCAGAGAACCAAGCCATGCATTCTTTTTTATAGGGGAAGCTGACATCTCATCCACCTGGCAGGGGACAGAAATGAGAGCTAGGCGTGGGGGACTCTAGGTCCTGGCTCTCTGGGCTGTGCTGCTGGGACCACACCAATGTCACCCCAACTGCCCGATGCTATACTCACCCCAGCAGGCTCAGCAGCAAGGATACCATGCACTGGGGGGAGAGGCCGGGCACAGGGCCAGAGCCCCAGGTGCAGCACGTAATGGCCTCATGGCCAGAGATGGCCAGCATGGTGGCCTGCAGCTGGACTGGGCGCCTACGCACGTGCCAGTTACAGCCGCGAGCAGCTGCTGAGGGGACACAAATGGCGTGGAGCGGCAGGCCCCTTTCCTGGGGCAAGGACCGTAGAAATTCCCTTCCAGGGCAGGATGGGAGCAGCCAAGTGGGATGCAACGTCTCCAGGAGGCCAGGGAGGACAGGGAGAGGCTGCAGTCTGCGTTCACTCTCCCACGCCCCACTCTACCCCATCAGCTGAAAGACCATTTCTTTTGTTTTTGGATCCCGCAGCCTTCTTAGCCTTATTCTGAGAACAGGGAGCTGGCAGCCAGGAAGCAGTTGGCTGGATTCGGTCACGGAGACTCCTGGAGCCATGTGGCCACTCCACGCTCTGTTCCTTCAAGGACTGGTGTCCACGCACATAGCCAGGGCTTGCATGTGCCCAGCCCGGCACCCGCCACCTCGGGGCATCAGCCAAGAGCTCATCCAGGGGCTACAAACTCCAAGACACTGAGTGGCAGAGGCTACACATCAAATACCCCACCCAGGGCTGTGCTGCCCTGCGCCATTGAGGGCAAATGGTGGTCACAGGGCCCACGGAAGAAGCAGGTGGACCAGCACAGCCCCATGGAGGCCTCTCAATGGCGGGATGTCCTCCACAGCACTGGAGATGGCCAGCATGGTCACAGAGGGCCAGTGGGCAGTGCAGGGCCAGGGCTAGGAGGCCGTGATGCAGGGGTGAACACAAGTTGTGCAGCGGGCGCAGAAGCACAGGGTGGGCAGGGTGGTAGGCAGAAGTAGCAGAAACTTGGACCCATGGGACAGAGACTTGGGGTCAGCTAGGGGGCAGTGACCCCCACCAGGCAGGACAGGAGGGGCACTGCAAAGTGCTGTCACAGGGACAGAGGGGACTGTCACGCCATCCTGTTCCAGAAGTCAGCTGGCAGGGGACATGGACTGCATAGGAAGTCACCTTTCCCAGGGTCTCGGGCTTCCTGGGGCAAGGACCGTAGAAATTCCCTTCTGGGGCAGGATGGGAGCAGGCTGGGGTTTTGTTTTATAGCTTTGGACCAAGAAACATGAGCCTGCTTGCAGAGAAGGAGCCAGGAGACCCAATAGGAACAAGATAAAGGCCAGTGGCAATGGACAGTCCCACAGGAGGGCTGGCAGGGCGCAGGGTGGGGCAGGGCTGGTGCGGGAGGGGACCCTCTCTCCCAGACAGGACAGAAGTGGCCGAGGGAGAAGTGTACCTCTTAATCTGCTGTCCCAGTGCAAAAGTGGCACATGCACATCCCAGAAAATATGGGAAACAGCAAGAGGAGAGGGGTGGGGGTGGGGAGCTTCCTATTGTCCCTCTGGCTCCCCAGAGATGTCAAGCTGCCAGGCAGCCGGGAAGCGAGGCCTTGGTGTGGGCAGTGTGGCCGGAACCTGCCACAAAGGGCCACTCCCAGAGCGGGCTCATTAGGGAGGCCAGCCGGTGCCGCACACGGTGACAGGCGGCGCATTCAGGGCGGGCACACAATCAGGCCCTTGTGACGGGTGGAGGAGAGGGGTGCCCACTGGAGCCTCAGATTCCTGCACAAGAGCAAGCCTCCTTCTTGCCTTACAACCTGGAGCCAGTGCTGAGGCAGATCTGGGGAGACAAAGAGATGCATCCCCTGACAGCGGCCGGTCTATTTTTGGAAATGGGTCGACTCTTCCCTATAGCTGTCAGCGCAGTGCCACTGGCCCTGCTTGCATCTGTCCCCTTGAATAGAGCATACAAATCCACCCTCAGGCATAGTATCCAGTACCTAGTAATGGGGGCATCACAGGGGCATCGCCAGGCAATCTATTAGGGACCTGGGGCAGCCGGGCTGAGTCCAGAGCCAGGCTCACCAAGGCCACCTCCGCAGGTGCCCACACAGCACAGGTCACTGAGGAGCCACCACAGCCCACTTGTCCCTCACTGCTGATGTGAACAGACTTGGCCTCTGCCCCAGCTGCTGCCCTGGATGCCCGCTGCGGACCAGTGACTGCCCTGCTGCCACCACCTGTCTCCAACATAGTGGCGCTTGAGGTGCTGAAGCATTACCCCTGGATCTTCCCAGAAAGGCCCTGGCCCTGGCTGCCTGGCAGGACCCCAGCAGCTACAGCAACCCTGGGTGCCGCGGGGACTGTGCAGGCCCCCCTGGGAGGCCAGGCCAGGGCCCAGCACAGTGAGCAAGTGCTGAGCAAAGCAGGTATTTCCAATGAGCACCAGGGCAACAGAGGGCAGGGATGTGTCAGCCAACGCCATGCTGGACTTTCCTGGAAGCAGCTAAAGGTCACTGGTGCCAAGGACAGAAAGCGAGAACTGAAAGGGGGGCACAACCCCTACCTGGTTCCAAACATAAGGCAGGCACAGCCTGTCACCTGCCTGGGCCTCCAGGGCGCGCAGCCTGGTTCCCTCACTGATAATCATACTCAAGTGAGGAGTGAGGAGGAGGAGCCTCGAGGTGGGGTGCAGACAGCCTTGTCCCCAGTGAACCTGTGCCGGCAACTGGAGCCCCTGGTGCTTGTGCCCAAACCAGGTGCCCAGTCCTTTGAGCAAGGCCATCAGATAGGTGACACGGGTAATTCCATCGGCCCTGGCATGGCAGGAGGCTGGGCTGGCCGGGGTCTCTGCCTCAGCCAGCACCAGGACAGGTGAGCATGTTCAGGCCCCAGAACAGCACCGGGGTAGTCACAGGCAGCCATGTCACCCTGCAGCCCAGCAGTCTTGCCTGAGGACCAAGCATCAGGAAAGGGGCTCAGCTCAGGCTCAGAGGCCCAGGAACAGAAGCGGCTGGCTCCCAGGACCACAGCGGGACCACACACTGGTGGGACGGGGCCCTGGCCAGTGGCTGGGTCTATGCAGGAACTGAGTCAGGGGTGCAGAGGAGCCACATGTCTCTGAGGTCCAGCCCAGCGAAGCCTCAATCCCTGCAGACGGGAGATAGAAGGCACAGAGAGGGGAGGAGGTGTGCGTGGCCAGTTCAGGCATGGACCTAAGCCACCGATCCACTCCATGTCACACAGTACACAGTACAGTGCTGAGCCACACAGCAGGACCCCAACCTCAAGCTGCGAGGACAGGGACACTCACAGCCATTCTCAGGCCCAGGATGACCCATCTGGGGCAGGGGACGGACTGCAAAAGTTCTGATTCTCAGCAGGACCCTGTGATCACACCAAGTGGGAGGTGCCAGAGGCCGTGAGCCCTGGATGTGGCTGCTTCCACGGCCACACCCGGTCCTTTGCCCTTTCAATGCCCAGATTTCAGCCACGCACACTTCAAGCTCCCAGCATCAGATACTGAAAGCCACCCAGGGCACTTCCGGAAGATGTAGGGCCTGGTCAGGGGCTCACCAGAAGGTGGATAGCCCAAAATGTGCTGGACAGCAAGGCTTCAGGGTCAGGGCACAGGAGCGCTTGTCACGCTGTCCCCGCCCATGTAACCATGGGATTCCCCTCACCACCCAGGGCCTGATCCTCAGCAGATACAAGGAGCCCCCTGAGACCCACTGATGTTGGGGTGAGTGAAATGAGACAGCAGCACATGTTTGGTGCCACCCAAAGGACATTTTGGGGCCCAGCATTACAGTGCACTCCTGTACCCCCAGCACTTGGGAGGCTGAGGCAGGAGGATCACCGTGAATGAGTTTGCGACCAGCCTGAGTTGCACACCAAGCCCCTATCCCAAAAGTGCAAAACAAGAGAGAAAAAGAGTTTGAGAAGATGCCTCTCAGCACCAAGTTGGAAAGCAAAAGGACTAGAGCCCCAGGAAGGGGGCACTAAGGCCACAGGGTGGGACAGGGAGGCTTCACTTCCCTCTGGCTAGCCATGTATGTGGCAATCCTCCTCTTCCCGGGCAGGCGGGAATCTCAGTGCCCAAGGATTCAGTTTCCGGCTCTCCCAGGCCTGGCATTTCCTCCATCCAAGATACCATCAGCCCTGGAAGTTGCGTCCACTCTCAAGAGCATTTCCGGAGGGAGGCAGGAAGGGAGGGAGGGAGGCCAAAACCCAGGACAAACGCACTCAGCATCCCAGACCCAACCCAGAACCCCAAGAAGGAAACTAGCCCTTGGATCCTCGTAAGCTCCCCATAAACAGAGCAGAGCACGGTGGGGAAGCAGCAAGGACAAAGGATCCCGTCACCCCCAAGGCCCAAGGCCGGAGCTGCTGCTCAGCACCACTCAAGCCAGCCCCTAGGGTCAGGCTCCACATTCCTCCGGGAGAAACACCAGGATCCGAGCTTCCCCCGGCTGCCCAGGACTCCTCAGGAGCAGCAGCTATCACTGGATGACCCTGGATGACCCCACTACATCCCTGCCCAGAGCCTGGGGACGGCAACAGAGAACTGTGATAACAGCCAGTTTCCCTGCAGCAGAGGAGCTGCTCCTTGTCCTGAGTCTTAGGGAAGCCACTGGGGCCTGCTTGGCTTCTCACGCCAGAGCAGTGGGACTTAGTCACCTCCCAGTGGGAGAGTCCAGCTGGTCCCTGCACTGATTGGACAGCTGGAGCTGGGGCTGCAGATGGAGGGAATATGCCTGACTCAGCTTCCCCTGTACCCCCTTGGTAGTGGGAACGGCCAGTTCCTGGGGATCAGAGCCCAAGGAGGCAGAAGGGGCTGAGGACAGGGCTTTGGGGCCCATCTGCCAGAGTTGAGAACACTCGGGTGGGCATGGTCGCACCCACGGCCACCCTGGAGCCCCCAGCTTCCTTCCCACTGCGCAGCCCAGCCTACACCAGGATGGGCACCAGGCTGATGCTGCCCAGCTACCACTCCCAGAGCCAGGACAGGACTCACGCATGAGGCACCAGAACCTCTCATTTCCAAACTCCCTGCTTGCAAGCTGAGGCCCCTCTCGCCCCTGAGGTCAAATCCCACCGGCCAGCTGCGCAGAGCCAGGGCCAGACCTTCATCTAGGCCTTGCACTCTGCTCATTCCTGCCAGGCAAGCCATCTTCCTCCTATGCAACTAGACAAGGATGCCAGGGCTCCGGGACAGCCCTGGGCTCACGGGCTCTGCTAACAGCCTCCCATCTGCATGTAAGGAGTCCAGGGAACAACAGAAAGTGCAGGACCACATCCCTGAAGGTCTGGACCTTGGTCTAGCCACAATTCATAGAACACAGAGGAGGCAAGGGAGCTCAGATGTCCAGAGAGCTGTCAAGGTCACAGAGCAGTAGCAAGGCCAGGCAGGAGTCACCCAGGGTGTCTGAGCCTGGAGCCAGAGCCCAGGCCAGCAGCCTGTGTGGCTCCTTGCGGGTCCCAGTGCTGTGTTCCCGCAGAAAGGGATCACTGGCACCTGGGAACACTGAAAACACTCCCTCTCCCCCCACCCAGAGGTGATCCTGTTTTCCCACTCTCCATATGGGAAAATAGAGCCTCCAGCCCCACCCCAGCCTAAAGTACTCAGTTCCCTGAAGGCAGAAGTCCCTTGTGTGGAAAACACATTCCGAGGAATAGTTGATCTCCCGCATCCAGCTGGCATAGGGACATCCCTATCCTGTATCCCAGGCACTTAGAGACCTGTAGGGCTGAAGGTCTGGCCCTGGAAGTAGGAAGAATCCTTGCATAGGAGGTAGCTGCAGGGCAAGGAATGGCAGATGGGGACAGGCTTGGGGTCTGCTTCCCAAGAAAAGCCACGGTCCTGGTTCAGCAACTCACAGAGCACCAGGCACTTGGCGAGACCCCAGACTCTGCCCAGGTCCCAGAGGGGGTCGCTGCACCTTCCCAAGGCTCAGTTTCCCCACTTGAAGCCTCCATGCTGGCACGGGCTGGAAGTGCTGACCCCCTGGGAAGCTCCCTCGAAGGGCCTGTGAGTCCTGCGCCCTAAGAATCACCTGGGGCCACCCACTTTGTGCTGGCCACCCTGAGTTCCAAGGCCACAGACAGCTTCCTCTGGTCAGGTGGGGTGGAAGGGGTAAAGCTTATGTAACACGCCCATTATCATCACGACCTTTGCTCCAGCCTGCAGGGCTTAGGAAAGGCGGCCTCATTGGCTGAGCTGGAAGCCAGCACAGAAAAGACCTATTCAGGGCCCAGAGCTCCATCGCTTTTTTTTAAAAGCCCAGACCCCCTCCACAAGCCCTCCCTTTTAAATCAACAAAAACACAAGCAGGGGAACAAACACAGCTTATTTTGAGAAGCACAAAATTTTAACCCAAACTTATTCACAGGAGGATTGAGAAGGTTCTGGTTTCTCCCCATGAGCCACAGGGGAACAGGGGGAGACGGACACACCCTGGGGCCCGAGGGGCGCGGGGCTCACAGCGTGGGGGAGGGGCAGGCAGAAAAGGAGCTGAAAGTTCTTTTGTTTGAAAATCACATCAGTTCCAGGGCAAACCTGAATTTGCCCTGTTTGCGCTCTCTCTGTGCAGCGTTGCTTTGCAGTACTGTACAGAGCATCCAGACAGACCTCCAGCCCAACAGCCCAGGAGCGAGCCCGATTTGCATACACATTCACAGGCCCGCCAGGCCCGCCCCGTCCCATAGAGCACTGCCTAGAATACAGATGGTGCCTCCCACAACGGCCACAGGAGGGAACAGCCCCGAGAGGACAGCGGGGCCACCTTGCCGGGCTCGGTGGCAGGTGCAGCCACGCAGGAGCCTCTGGGCTGCGCACTTGCAGGCGAGCTGTCCAACAGCAAGCAGCGCCCTTCGGGGAAGCGAAAGTGTGCTTGGCAAACCGGGAGGACGCTGCAACCGCGGAAAGCCACTGCGTGCAGAGGCCAACCTCAGAGACCGCAAGTGGGCACAGGGACTCTTGATTTCAGCCCCACCTTACAGAAAGAGGTAGAGAGAGGCTGCACAAAATTAATCTACTGGCCCACATCTATGAAGGTGCCAAGATTCAAAGTCAAGGCAGCCGGACTCTGGCTAAGGGGTTATCAACCACCTAAACACTCAGTGGTCTATGATAAGAGACGCACACTTCCCAGCACCAGAGCAAGGGGACAAACCTGAGTGGGGAATCCAGAGCAGGGAATCACCTCTATGCCCCAATTAACAGTGAAGGGTTAGAAGCCCATGGCCCGGGCATAGATGGCCCTGAGGGAGACCCCTCCCAGGACAAGCACTTCCGATGTCAGTGGCCTTCCTAAGCAAGGCTTGGGCCTCTACCCGCCTGTCTGTCAAGCAGGGATAACACTAACTCCCAGGGTTCTGTGAGCATGAACCTCAGAGTGGTACCGAGGCATCAGCCACACTGTACTAAATGAAAGCCCCAGGTCCCGGGGTTGCAAAGCCCAGGTTCTAAGAGAAGGTCTTGACTTTGTGTCCATGCATTCTGCTCGTGTTGGTGGGAGGACAGCTCAAGGCCACCTGTGACTTTAAGGGACAAAACAGAACAAGAAAGATCCCACCAGCAACCAGAATCTGCAATGATAACGCTGGCTTTTCACACCCTTCCCCCAAAGCAACAGCTTCGCTGTGCTACAAAACCTGCCAACAGTCCAAGTGGACTTGGGACTGGCAGGATTGTGCAGAAAACCAACACCTGAACCCTGACCGCCGCCCAGCGGGTGGAAAGGCCGGGGCCTTGTCCACTCTGCTCCTGCATTATTCACTGCCAGACAGTCCCAGCGTCAGCACCCTGCACAACCAAGACAAAACTGCAAACAGGCTTGGACACTTGGACACTCCCACTGTCCTGCAGAGAATCGCCCTGGCCAAGTATCACTGGTGACACAGCTGAAAACCAGAAACATTCCACTTCCCAGCCACAGGACTGCGGCAATCCCTGCTTCTGTATTGCACCTGGGGAAACTGAGGCCCAGAAAACAGACTCTCCCAAGCCCCCAGAAAGGCAGGGTGCTACAGTGGGGGGTGCACCCCCAACAAATTAAGCCACCAGGCTCTGAGCTCCTGGGGACAGCCTGAAGGAGCCTGGGGTGCCAGGCAGGGTGGAGGCAGAGCTGTAAAAAGAAACCTGAGTTGTGACCATAGATTGCTAATCAGTAACAAAATAGCCCTCCAAACCAAGTCCTGCCCTGAACTCACACAGACCCAGGAGGGTAAATAAGGGACAAACCGAAGCACTGCCCCCCATCTCCGTGAGTCTAAGGCCCACCCCTGCCACTACCCCAGTGGGCCTACTAAGGCCACTCAGTCACCAAGCCAAAAAGAAAGTAGCCCCCCAAGGCAGAGGTTGTCCCCAGGAGAGAGCAGTTCCTTAAGGACCAGGCAGTCATCTCTGAATCAGAAATTGTTCTAAGCGGAAGCAGGTAGTACAAGGCAGTGTCAGCCAGAACTGGGACCCAAGCCTGCAAGAAGGCAAAGAGAAGGAAGCAGCGGGGAGTAGAAGAGCCACTAGTCAGAGGATGGAGGACAGAAGACAGAAGGCAGGGGTGGGGACAGCAGGCTGCTGGGCTCCTGCAGTCCCCAGCTACCGTCACCCTCTTCTTGGAGGAGGCCAAGAGACACGCAGGTGGGAGTGGAAGGCAAGGCTGAGCCTTCCTGAAGCCAAAGTGCTCTCACACACACCCTGGCCGCAAACAAGCGCAGCACTTCCTGTTCTGCCATCAGCGATTCACAAACCCTTTCACAAGTGTTATCTCCACATCAATCCCATGATGCCCGGATCATCGGCTCCAGTGCACAAATACAGAAACTGAGGCACACAGAGGAGAGAAGCCAGACTCCATTCCAATCCCTTCCTTATCCCTTGGGGAAATCGTAGCCCCTCTGTTTAAAAACGTCCCGGACCTGAAGTGCCAAACATATAGGAAAGGAGGAAGCCCTTTGGCTAGGGTCCTCTGGCCCAGCTCTCTGCCTCCTGGCTGCCCTGATAAGGCAAGAAGGAATCAGGCAGAATTCCACTCACTGCACGAGTGGACGCCGCTTGGGCTGGGGGCGCGGAGGGGTCGGACACACACACACACACACACACACACACACACACAGGCCCGACTGCGCGCCCCTGTTGCTCCAAGGAGGGGAGAGGCGCCTCCAGCCAGCCCCACAGGGCCAGTCGCCAACACCTACAACTCCGCCGCGACAAACTTTTCTGGGGCTGCGCCCAGCTGCTGACTGTCAGTTGGACAGGGGCACGCGCCATCCCCAACCACAGCCCAACATCAAGGCGGGTGGACGTGGGGTCCCCCTGCCCCGCGTGCAGGATGCACCCTGGAAATGAGAGCCGGAACATCCCACACTCTCAGTTCCATGCGGAACCCAGAGGGAGAAGAGGGTCCTTACCGTGCAGGCCGTTGGGGATGCTGCGGTGGTGCGGAGGGGCCGAAAGGTCGTCCAGGGACCGGCGGGTGGCTCCCGCCTTGCCGTCGGGGGCCTTGTGTGGCCCGGGGGGCAGCAGCGCGGGAGGCACATGGTGGTGGTGGTCCGGGCTGCCGCCGCTGCCAGCACTC
>NW_004524646.1:11444192-11460584 GCF_000260255.1 Octodon degus
GGGAGGGCGCGCAAGGGGCGCGCGGAGGCGGAGACGGGGGCGCCGGGCTCCCCCGCACGGTGAGATCGCCCGCTCGTTCGGCTCACGGCCAGTGGTGCACTCCTGCCATGGTCCCGCCCCCCGGCACGCGGGATTGGGTGACTCTGGAGGTGTGCGGGGGGGCGGGGCCGCACGGGGGCGCAGCACAATGGTTCGGTCCACGTACTGGGCCCCAACCCCCTCCCAGCGGTTCGAGTTTCTGCGCCCGGAGGACGCGGCCTCGGCCAATCCCCGGGCTCCAGGGCGCGTTTAAAATGCAGGTACGGCCGTGGGGGGCGGGGGTGGAAAGGTAGGGCCTGGCTCCCCTTAAAGGCGACGTTGGCCTAGGGTTAAGCCCCCTCCCTGCCGGAGCCCCTCCCCCCACCTCTCAAGCTCATAAACAAACACCCAGGGACTGCGCGACAGCTCCTCACTCCCTCCTGGGGACACCAGCATTTGGTGTATTCGAGACGCGACGAACAATAGGGCTCGACGCGGGGTCGGGCAGGGCGCTCTTTGTCCCTCTCCTGTCCCCAGACACCACCACCCCCGCCCCTCTCCACCCGGGTTCCCCGCCGGGGCGCGCAGCGAGTCCGAGCTTCCTCTCCTGGTCTGGGACTGAAGATTCGCGGCCGCGCGCAGAAACCCAGGGCCTGGCCAGCCGGGCCAGAGTCCAACCTGGACCCTCTCCCCGACCTCGATGCGGCCTGGGAACTGGGGAACTGCCACTCGTCTGGAGCGGGCACAGAACTCAACTGCACCGCCACATCCCCAGGATCGGTGGGAAATCAGAGATCCGGGAGGCGCAAAACCCTTGGGTCCAGGACGCCCAGCCAGCCGCCAAGGGCCACCCGCCCGACCCCTGCAGCTGAGCCGCGCACCGGGTCTCCCCACAATCAGGCCAATAAGCCTCGTTATCCTGACGTCCCCAAAGCGCATTTACCGCGCGTGTAGTGCTAGCTTGCAGGGGAGATTATCCCCTACTCCCGCACGGAAATGAAAACCCTCGCGCGCGACCGTGAGCTGCCCACGGCCCGAAGCGCGCACCCGCGCAGCAGCTGATGTCCCAGCTGACAATTGCACGACCCTTCCCCAAACAACTGTGTGACGGGTCTTTCCAGGCCTGGTCTGGCCCCACCAGCTCCCAGCCTGGTGGGGGGGTGAGGGGAGGACACGACCTGGCAGGAGGCCACTAGCCTCTGGGGGTTACTTAGCATTCTGGGAGGAAGAGGGAGAGAAGATAATAAACAGACTAGATAACCGTGAGACTGGCGTAAGTGCTGTGCAGGGAATTGAGGCGGGCTGCTGTCACACAAAGTGATTGTCAGCTGACTTCTTCCAGTGGTTAGGGAGGGCAGAGACCTGAGATGTGAGCTACAAGGACAAAGGTACAGGGGAAAGGCATTCTAGGTGGAGGAATAGCTCCTGCGGAGGCCTGGCATGGCCTGTGGGAAGAAAGCCAATGGGCTGCCTGGGTCGGAGAAGGTGCTGCGTGGGCAGAGTGCAGCATCTGTGATTCTAAGCAGCTGGGAAAGCTCGCTGGGTTAGCCAGAGCAGTAGGCCTGGCTCACCTTTTACACATGTGGATTAGGCACAGGGCTGCACAAGGAGGTCCAGGTTCAAGTATCTCCTCACCCACAACCACGAAGACAGTCAGGAGAGTGTGGGGGTGCAAATGAGTGCCCTGGGAGACACCAGGACACATCAGGGCTGCCAGGAGACCCCTCTTCCCAGCCACTGCCATGGTGGTTTCTGTGGCCTGCCTCTCTCCCTCCACCAGGATGGCAGCTTCCCGAATAAAAGAAGGCTCCTCTCCCTAGGATCTGTTTGTGGCATCTACACAATGTGAACCAAAAGGCCCAAGGCCCTCAGCTGACACCCTTGGCTTTGCCAGCATTCTCCAGGTGCAGCCAAGCCCAGGTGGGCTACTGGGAACTGAGAGAGGGTCTCCTGCTCCCCACAGCTGGGCATCCTGAGATGGAAGATGAGGGGCCCAGGCCTGGCCCTGGAACCTGAAGCAAGAGGGATGGCCCAGCCAGAGCTCCTCCCTGGGGGCCCCTGGGCTTCAGCTCCTACCTGAGAGGCTATGTTCCCAGAATTCTCAGGATCTAGCACAGCCTGGATCCTGGGTGTCAAGTGACACTTCATTTTTGGTCCCTTGGTCATGAGAAGCTGTGCTTTGGCATGGAAATGGTAAAACCCCATCATGGAGTTCCAACACAGAACTTCTCAAGATGCCCAGAAAAGTAGTGGTGAGTCTTAAAAAACAGACGAACCCCTCCACCCACCCACCCACCCTGAATGGAGTGTGTTCAGAGCTGCACAAACATCTCAAGAGGTAGCGAAGGCTGAGAACCACTATGCAACCCGGTGCACACAAAACGTGGAGATCAGAGCAGGGAAGTCAGAGGGTCCTAACCCTGAGAAGGAAGGGGGTCTCACCATCATCTCTGTGTCTGGCTGGGGGCCAGATCCCAGATTTGGCCCTGGCTGCTTAGTGCATGACTAAGTCCAGGTTCTCATTTTGAAGATGAGGAAACTGAGCCCCCGAGTTGCCCACAGTCACGTTCCTTTATCGGTCTACTGAACACACAGTGTATATGGAAATCTGCAACACATCGCGGTTAGTGGGTGGGAAGATCCAAGGGGCCCTGAGGATGGTGGCCTGGAAGAGAGACATCCTCAAGGCTTAATGAGAGCTGGGCAGATTGGGGAGGAGGAGAAGGAGACAGTACCAGCAAAGGCCCGGGCTGAGCAAGGTGACTTCATAGAGAGGCACGGGCAGGAGCTTGAGCGTGAAGTGTTAGGAAGGTCGTGGCACTGCGTGGAGGATGCTTTGTGAGTTTAGTAGTGTGGTCCTTCCTCCAGGACTCAGAAGTAACCACAGAAACCATGATGGTAACCAGTACATCCTGGCACCCCAGAAGTGCCCAGGATTCTAAATCCCACCCCTAGCAGTGCCGCAGCAACCTCATCGGGGGACCATCACCCTTCTAGGATCGGGTGTGGATCAGTAAGTGGACACAGGCCCTTGTGGATGTCCGAGGGCTCTGGTTTGGCCAGAGGAAAGCTGTGAGAAAATAAGTGAAGCTTGATGTTGGTCGATCACTTCTGGTGAACCCTCCTCTCCCTTAGCCTCCCCCATCCTCTGCACCAGGACATGTGATAATAGGGTGTTTGTTCCCATTTTCCAGAGGCCAGCACTGAG
The DNA here is from genome assembly GCF_000260255.1 of Octodon degus. Classification (NCBI taxonomy): domain Eukaryota; kingdom Metazoa; phylum Chordata; class Mammalia; order Rodentia; family Octodontidae; genus Octodon; species Octodon degus. Next base: position 11,447,419 of record NW_004524646.1, read on the forward strand.
GTCCAGAGAAACAAAGGCCATCTGAGAAACTCAGCACTCACTCCTGGCAGACTGCGCTCCTAAGCATGGCAGGCATGGCTCTGGGCTGTCCCTTCCTTTGGGGATGGGGTCTGTACAGAATCTGTAGAACCTCTAGGACAGCCTCCAGCAGTCAAGTGTCCAGGTCCTGCATTTTCAAGCAGGGACACTGCACTGAAGCTGGGACCAGCAGTGTACCTGGAGGGTGACCCCTGCAGGGCCACAGCCGGAGGTAGGGGGCGGCTGGGAACTAGCACTGTGCAAGGTGTGCCGGGAGCAGCCGTTCTGGTACAGAGGTGCTGAGGCTGACACCCAGGGGCTCCCTCCCAGCCTGGCCAAACACCTTATGTCTGACCTGGCCATGGGGAGCCGCAGCAGGGCTCAGACCTGAGGAAAGAGCAGGCTGCACTGAGACTGGCGCTGTCAGGGAGGGTAAGTGGGCCGGAGCAGAGTGGGGGTGGGGACAGAGAGGCCAGTGGGGGGCGGCTGGCCTCTGCTCCCCTTGGTGCCCCTCACCTCACACCCATTGCCCCAAGGAGACAGCCAGAGCAGGAGTCTAGCGCATCAGGAAACGGAGTCACTCAGGCTCCTTGCTGGTCATGCTGTCTCCTTGATGCCCTTAGAACCATTCCTCATACGATGCTCAGAGTCCTGTTATGAAGAGCAGCAGCACAGTGGGCAGCGGGGAGCCCCTCCTGCCTGGAGGAGCACCAGCCTCAGCTCTGGGGGCCTCACGACAAGCCCTGGCTGCTGCTGCTACCCTCCCGAGCCCCAGGCCAGCGCTGATGCCCCTGTGCGCTCACGCCCCGTCTCCTCTCTCTTACGGTGTTGGATCACAAGTGCTCCTCAGGTGTGTTTACGTGGGACCGTGCTTGGTGTGCTGGATCACAGTTCGCTTCGTGCTCACGCTGTTGGTACGCAGAGCTTGTTCACCCCCCCACAGCTGCACACGGCTCCCGGCCGTAGCGCAGGCCACTTGGTATCTAGTAAACCTTTTGGGTGAGGGGCTGCCCTACGCAGTGTGGGGCATTTACCAGTATCCCTGGCCTGTACCCTCTGAGTGGAAGCAGCACCCCTCTCCTCAATTTTATTTTTTTAATCTTTTTTTAAAGTTTATTTATTTGGTACAGGGTCTCGCTATTCAGCTCAGACTTGTAGCAGTCCTCCTGTCTCAGCCTCCGCAGTGCTGGGGTTACAGGCATGCGCCACCATACCAGATTTCAGTGGCCGGCTGGCATACCCAGAGTTCCAGAGTCGGCAGGGCATATAGTTCAGGGGATCGAACCCTGGTCCTTGAGCTTGCCAGGCAGGTGCTTAGACTGCTGAGTTACCTCCGTAGACCCCTCTCCTCGATTTTAAAAACCAAAGACACAAGCTGGATATGGTGGCACACACCTATGATCCCAGTGCTTGGGAGGCTGAGGCAGGAGTATCAAAACTTTGAGGCTAGCCAGGGCTACTAAGTGAGCTCAGTGCCAGCCTGGGCTATGTAGTCAGAGTGAAACCTGTCTCCAGAAAAGAAAGCCCTAAAACAGAGAAGCCCAGGTCTAGCTGCACACGGGAGTGACCCAGTGAATTGGGGGAAGAAAGAGAAAGAGGACAAGTAGGTTTCCTCACTCCAAAGGTGTGCGGCTAGCAGACTGCTGCCTTCACGTGTGCATTGGTAAGTGTAACAGGATTTGTGCCCTTACATGGTAGTTACGGGGGTGCAAGATAGTTTCTCTTCCAGCCCTGTCTGCAGCGAACCTCTCATCCCAGATGTCTCTGGCCAGGCCTTGACAAGGCCTCCACTCAGCAGTGCTGCCCGCTGGCCGCACCTGCCTGTGGCAGACATGTGAAACCAGTCCCCCGGTACCTGAATATTTCATGCAGTGAGGGCAGAACAGAGTCACAGGACCTTAATTGTTAATGTGGCTTCTGCTGGCCACTGGCCCAGGCATCCCAGCCCCTCCTGCCACCTAGATCAGCAGCCATGGTCATTCCCAGGGACCCTGGGCCTCCCTGTGACCCGTGCTGCTTGGGGCAGGGTTGTCCCCTGGCCCCCAGCTGGTGGAGGGAAGCAAGAGTCACAGCCAGGCCACTAGGTTCACTGTTCACCCGTGCTGATTCCCCACACCCACCCAGCAAAGAGCCTAGGGATGGTGAATGAATGAATGAGGGAGGAGGAGGCAGGGTTGACTAGAAAGGCCCTGACCGGGGGTGGTGGCGTGCACCTGTCAGCCCAGCACTCAGGAGGCTGAAGCAGGAGGAGCACCATGAGTTGGAGGCCAGTCTGGGCTACACAGTGAGACCTTATCAAAAAAGAAATGTAGGGGCCTTGCAGGTTAGCTCAGTTCTTTAAGTGCCTGCTCTGGCAAACCCAATCAGGCACAGGGGACCGCGGTTTGAGCCCCAGCTCCACATGCCCTCCCAGACCCGCCCTTAAGGCAGCCTGAGCCAGCCAAGGAAAAAGAAAGAAAACGAAATCCTTCTCAAAAAAGAAAATGTTGAAGAACTCTGCACTTGGAATCCCCATCTCTGTCCTGACGCTTGCCGGTGGGTGGACCTAAGCTGTCACAGTCTCACCTGTTCCTAGCAACTCTAGATACCTCAAAATGGCCCATTTCATCTTTGCTAGAGGACAGGCAAGCTCAGCCTTGGCCACACATCAAGGTAGAAATGGTGCCCTACTGGGGAATGGGCTGGGAGACCGGGATGTCCAGTACCTGCCCCGGACAGTGTCCCTGTGACCTCCCCCTCTAGCCTCTGGGCTGACTTCTCTTTCTGCAGCAGCCACAAGAGGAAGCCAGGCTCACCCCAGCCTCGTGTGACCCCACAGCTGCAGTGACGCGGCTCTGCCTCGGGCTCTGGGCGCTGCAGTGCTGACGTCCCCGAAGCAAGAGCCTGAGCAGCGCTGAGGGCCTCGGCCCCACGACTCACTAGCCCTCCCAAGAGCTTGAGGAATGCAGATGCTCCAGTCAGCTGGGGCTCGAGTTCACTCTTACCCCGCCAGGCTAGAAAGAGACACCCCTACTTCTGCAGAGCACCCCCTCTGCAGGCGTCTGGGCTTGGACATCTTTCATGTTGTCCAGGTTCCCCTGATAACCATGAAATGTGCTGCTGAAGGTGCCTCGTTGGCGTTGTCACTAGCCCCATCCTCTTCCGGGGTACCTCGTGTTCCCTTAATGCCTCTGTGTTTTGCCCCAAATCTAGTGGGGCAGGTGAAGGGGAGGAAAGCATTGAAGACAGGGCAAAGGCACAGGCCTGTCCTTCCAGTACTCGGGAGGCGGAGGCGGATCACAAGTTCAAGGGCATGTTGAGCAATATAGTAAAACCTTGTCTCAAAACTAAAAAAAAAAAAAAAAAAAAAACAGGCTGAGGGTGTGGCTCAGCAGTGGAGGCCATGCCTAGCACACAAGAAGCCCTGAATTCCATCCCCAGCACCATACACATAGAGAACAGCAGCAGCTCTCTGGGGCTCAAGGACCCCCTGGGAAGGAGCCCCTCAGAAAAGGGCCAGGCTAGGCACAGAGCTGCCACCGTTGTCACTTCCCCATCTCCAGACACAGTGGCCAATGAGCACAGTCTGAAGAAGGAGCGGTTTATTTTGCTTGTGGCTTCAGCCTGTAGTTGGCCAACTCCAAGACAGACAGGACGGCAGAGAGGCCAGCAGAGGAGATGCCCGAGGCTTGATGCACAGGCCCACGATGGACGGAGGGAGAAGCTGGGCGCCCTTCACTTCCCGCCCTGTCACCCACTCCAGCCAAGCCCTACTTCCTCAGAGCAAATTCAGGGATGAAGTCATTCATGGGAAAATGCACCAGTAAGAACACCACCCCGAGATTTGCCACTTCCACGCACATGGGAATTTGAGATCTGACTGTCACTGTGGTAAAGTTTAAGAAAAGTAAAAAGGGAGCCCTAAAAGGCAGGAGAGAGGGAGGGTTGTGGTGGCACACGCTGTCATTCCAGCACTCAGGAGGCTGAGGCAGGGAGATTGCCAGGAGTGTGAGGCCAGTCTAGGATACATAGCGAAACCGTCTCAAACAACAAGTAGATGAGGCTGGAGAGATAGCTCAGTAGAACTCAGCGCAAGGCCCTGAGTTCAATCCCCGGTACCGCAAAAAAATAGGTGGATGAATGGATGGATGGGTAAGTAGATGGGCAAAAAGGATCTCCCAGCGTCCTTCTCTAAAATTAGCAGTGACTTCAAGATATAAAATTCAGGGCTGGACAAATAGCTCTACGGTCTAAGCGCCTACCTGGCAAGTGCAAAGACCCAGGTTCAGTTCCGGTACCGGCCTAGAGCCCTGGGCGAACTGTGCCGGCTGAAACTGGGCGTGGTGGCGTAAGCCTGTAATCTCAGTGCTAGGGAGTCTGAGGAGGATCACTACGAGTCCGAGCTGCATAGCGAGACCCTATACCAAATAAATAAATAAATTTTTAAAACTAAAAAACAAAATTCAAGAAACAGCACCAGGATGAGGATAAGGGATAAAGGACTGAGGCTCCAAGGGACATGCAGGCAGGCACGCAGGTGCATGCACGTGCATAAGCAGGCACACACACGCACGTTCTTGGACCATTCCTGTGCCCGGCTGCCCAAGCGGAATAAACACCCTGTTAGCAGGTCTGCTGCTAGTCCAAATCAGACCCAGGCCGGTGAGCAGGGATCGCTCATCCTGGGGAGCTGGTGCGCCCCGGGATGCTGGGGGATGAGCACATGCGCAGGGGGTGGGTGTGGGGGTGTGGGTGGGCATGGGCTGCACTCTCCTCTGTCCCCTGAGGAGACGATTAAGGACAGCACCAGACTGGTGTTTCCAAGTGTGCAGACCCGAAAACCAAAGGTAATCCTCTCCTCCACGAAGAGGGTCAGGGCTAGAGGCCGATCAGGCTTGTTGGTTTTCTACACAAGTCTTATAATTTTATTGCTGAAACTCTCTGCATTTATTTATTGACTTTTGAGGCAGAGTTCCACTCTGTAGCTTGAGCTGTCTTTGATTTCCCTGTGCAATCCAAGTTGGTCTTGAACTCATGGCGATCCTCCTGCCTCAGCCTCCTGAGTGCTGGGACCACAGACCTGGGCCAATAACTGCTCATGGCTGTTTTTATTTATTTATCTATTTATTTATTTGCAGCTGTTTTTAAATTTGGAAAAAGAAAGGCTGACATTGGACATCCTGTATTCAACACTGTAAGTCAGCAACCTTAGCCATGTGAGGGAAGGGATTTCCTGCTTGGGCTTTGCATCCATGGAGAGGACCAGGGGCACGTAGGACAGGACATAAACATTTTCAGAACACACATATCTAAATAAACCAACAAATAACCATATTAACCCCTTCTGGGAAGTTTTTGTGTGTGTGTGTTTGGTTTATTTTGGCACTGGGGATACAGCCCGAGCCTTTGCACTGACCTGTGTCCCTGCCCATTTGTAAACTTTAAAAAAATTTAGACAGGATCTCACTAAGGTGCCCAAGCTGAGCTGGACCGTGCTGTGCTCTTGCCTTGGCCTCCTGGGTGCTGGGTGACAGACCTGGGCCACCAGGCCTGGCTAAGGTATTTGGGCACCTTGAACGCTGCCCCAGTAGACTCTGTCCCTGGTGGTGGCGTTTTCAGAAGCGCTGGCCCTGGAAACTGGCTCTGCGGAGGAAGCTCAGTTCGAAGTGTGTGGTCCTGGTTACCGCCAAAAAAGTAAAGAAGTGAAATCCCTACCAGGAAAACATGTGACTCAGATGCACGGGGGCCAGAGTCAGAGGGGAAGGTGCGCGTGGACACGGGTGGCCCTGTCAGGTGGGCAAAGGGGGCTGTTGGCTCGCTTAGAGACATGCTGCTGCCTTCTGATCCTTTCTTAAAACTCATAGGCATGCATTATTTTGTTACCCATACAAATATTTAATTAAATATTAATGAAACCTAGTTCCGGGGGATGGCCTGTGAGACAAGCGCAAGCAATGCCGTCCCCTCCTGTGTCCCCAAGGAGCCCCCAGCCCTGGGCCTGTGTGCACCCCTGGTCCGGGTGGGTGTGGAGGCTCTGCCCACGGGTCACTTGCACTTCACACAGCTTGATTCCTGCTCCCATCTGCTCACTGGGAATTTGCCTGTTTTGCCTCCAGAGGCTGGGGGTGGTTCAGGGGTGTATTTAGGGTGCGCCATGCCATGGAGGCAGGAAAGAGCTCACCGTAAGGGCAGCTGCCACCCAGCTCCATGTCCCCTTTGACCTTACCTAGCTGCCCTTTTCCTGAGAAGAGTTTTGGAACACAGCTCAGCCACATCCTTCAGGTGCCAGTGTGGGCACAAAGGGCAGGGCACAGATGCCTCAGGGACGCAGGTGGCAGAGGCCGAGGGGCGCTCCCACCGCTCCCACAGAGCCTCACTCCTCCCCTCCTGGGGCCTGGCACAGAGCCGGCCAGGCAGAGAAGGCCAGTTGAGCTGGGCATGGTGGTGCACACCTGTGACCCCAGCATTCAGGAGGCTGAGGCAGGAGGACCCCAAGTTCAAGGCCCATCTAGGCTGTGCAGGGAGTTCGTGGTGGGACTGCACCTGTCAGAGCTTGTCAGAAAGAAAAACAAGATTCTTCTTAATCTTCACATCCTGTCTGATGGCCAGGTATGGGGGGAGGGGAAAGGGGGGCAGACGCAGGGCTGTGCAGTCAGCGCTACCTCAGCTCAAGCTGAGCCTGTGACACCGCCTCCTTCCTAGCACCCTGGGGACCCACCCACCATTAGCCCCATTTTACAGACATCACCACAGAGACTGGGAGTGTTATGAAAACACCCCTGATGTTGCCAGACCCCCTACATGCAGTGGTCCTTGTACCGGGGCAGGGGGTAGGAATAAGATCAGCTGTGACAGGCGACAATCCAGGACTCTGTGACATTAACCAGCATGGTCCTGACTGCACCCCACTGCCACTGGGCGCAAGAGTCACTTCCAGGGCTGGGCGATGACAGCCAGTCAGAGGGGACACATCAGCACACAGCTGTGCCTTCCTGTGGGTGGCTTCCGCAGGAGGTGCTCCCAGGTGCAGGGTGACGTCCGGACACAGTGGCCCAGGGCTGTGGACCCCGCCTCTTCCTCTGCCCCCGCCTTCCAGGAGTAGCAAGGGAGTCCTGCCCTGCATTTCCAGAGGAAGATGGCAGATGGGGCCGCTTCCTGGGCAGCTAATGACCAACTCGCTGTATCCCCGCTGACAGCACTGTGGAGGCCCTGGGCTGCTCCACCACAGCGAGGACACAGGACGCAGCCCCCCCAAAGGCAACTATATCAACCATAAAACCAGACCCGACTCTGGCTGGGGACAGGGGTGGGAGAGGAACCAGGAAGCCAGCCAGCAGAGAGGACATGGACAGGCATACGCCCTGCAGGAGCGGCATGGAGATGTTCAGCACCCTCATCCTGGTCACCAGCTCTCCCGGCTGCACTGTGGGCAGAGAGGTGAGGCCAGGGCTCCCATGCAGGGGTCCTGGAAACAGTGCCTCCCACGGCGGCACAGTCTAGGCGCATGGTCGCTAGGGTGGCCTGCAGCCCGGTCTCCAACCTGCCCGTTTCGATCGGGCACTACAGATATAGGAGGCTGGCTTGCCAGCGGAGCCCACGCCCATGCCATGGGTACCAGCAGGGACTGGGACAGACAGGGCAGCATGGAACAGGGAGAGCAGGAACAACCTCACCCGGCCCAGAAGGCTTTGCGCATGCGCTGGCTGATCCTTGGCCTGGGCTTCACCCTCCTGTGTTTCCATCCAGATTCTCTGGAGACTGAAAGGGAGCGACCCTTGTCCTGGCCTGGCATCACATGGACGTCCCTGGTCACAGGTTGTCAAGGACCAGAGAGCCCCACCGAGAAGGCAGCAGGAAGCAGGGCACACCTATAGTCCCAGCACCCAGGGAGGCTGAGGCAGGAGCATTGTGAGTTTGAGCCTAGCCTGGGCAACTCAGTGATTCCTCAAGGCTCTGTCTCAAAATAGAAAATAGGATCAACAGGTGGGGACACAGCTCAGTGTGAGGGACCTGGGTTCCATGCACAAAAAGAAAAAGAGAAATGGGCAGGGTTGGCTCAGGAGGAAAGGCCCAGCTCCCAGAACAGTGATGATCATGAAGGTGTCAGCTGGCTTCAGACATCCAGGCAAGCCCCAGCAGCCCCCCGTGCCTCAGTTTCCCAGCTGCACAGTGGGCCTAACACACAGAGCAGCTGCACACTGGTGAGGTAGTGGCAGAGTAGACACAGAGATGCCCTGTGGTCAGCTGGCTCAGATCCCACCCACAGGATGGTTAGCTGCCTCTACTTGTTCCCCTCCAGGGACAAGGAGCTCCCTACCTGGAGCCTGGCCTCGCCTTCAGAGAATTCGCCATGTCATGTGCGAAGCCTGCAGGGGCCGGCTCTGAGGGCTGGCCATGTAGGTCGGCCCCCCACTGCTCTGGTTAGAAGACGGCCCAGACGGGACAGTCACACACTGCACAGATGGGCACTCGCCATGGCCATCGCCTGGTCCAGCCCTGTCCTGCAGTGGGTGGAGCAGTTCTAGCCAATGGAGGCCGAGGTCTGGGGCTTCCCATGCCACTGGCCAAGGTAACACCCACAGCTCTGCACCCTGCCTCCCTTGCCGCTCCCTGGAAGCCCCTCAAGACCAAACTTGGAGAGTGTCGGGACACCTAGGGAGGAAGGGGCCAGGGGTCACTTAAGGGCACAGCTGCACCCCTTTCCTGTGCCTGGGATGGAGGTGGGGTGGCAAGGCATTCAGAGGACACTCAGGGAGCTGTCCTGTCCAGTGGGCCCACAAGTGGGGCAAGGTGGGTGGGGTGAAGTGGGGTGTGGCAGGAGGTCATGGACACAGAGGTGGGGCTAGATTACTCACCCTCCTTTTGGGCTGCTGAAAGACCCTGATAGGAGCAGCCAGGCTTGGACAAACTGTTGGACCTCTGGGGCTGAGTTTCCTTGTTTGTAAGATGAGGATGGTGGCTACCACATGAAAGGGGCCTTGGCCAGCACCCAGCACACCTGGTCTCACCCGTGATGTTAAAGAGAAGGTTAAAGCACAGCAGGCAGATGGCTGTGGTGGTGCAGGCCTGTCACTTCACGGCTGGGGAAGCTGAAGCAGGAGGATTTCTGCAAGTTGTAGGCCAACCTGAACTGCATAGCAAGACGCCCTGTCTCAACAAGAAAAAAAAAATCCTCAAAAAACTAACTTCTGGGGCTGGTGAGATGGCTCAGTGGTCTAAGGCACCTACTTAGAACAAACTAAGCTAAACAAAGCACAGGGACCGCGGTTCAATCCCCCAGCACCACATGCCAGCCAGCCCCGCCCCCTGGTGGGCTGAGCTGGCCACACACACAAAAATAAATAAATAAATAATTAATTAATTAATTAAAAAAAAAAACAAAACTAACTTCTGCCAGGACATGCACGGAGAGGCCTAGCAAAAAATGCTAAAGCCTGATTAGAATTTGGCCACTCCAAGAATCTTGGTTCTGGTCCTAAGTTCATGGTGTCTCTGGGAGTGAAGGAGACAGCAAAGCCCATGAACAGGACCCCTGCTTGCCTGGCCAGGCGAGAGCTGGAGCTGGGCAGCTGGGAACCGAGGAGGCCACGCGGCGGAGCCTGCATGGGGCCCGCACTGCAGAGACCCTAGGACAAGGGCGTCCACAGGGCAGAGCCACGCGTTTGGCAGGAATAGCGCGTGTGATTTATCAGAGCGTCAGGAAGCCGCAAGCCAAGCGTTCTCCGCATTGGGTGCCCGCGACCCTGCCAGGAAACCTTCGCCCTTCAGCGTGGGGTCATGAAGCGGGCTCACCCCCAGGGAATTCGTGCGGTTTGGGGGAGTGGCGCGGTGAGGTGACGACAGGCAGGCATGGAGAGGGAGGAGGGCGGAGAAACAGGCAGTGCCCTCTCCCGCCTGCCGCTGGGGGACTGGCATGCAGCCAGCTGGCCCTAGCTGGCCCCGCGGGCCCTCCACACAGCCCAGAGGTGGAGACTGGGCCGGCTTCGAAGATGTAAATATTTTGTCCAGAGGAGGGGATCCGCAGCTTTAGGCCTGGACAGAAGGCAGATAGAAACCTATTCTAATTGAGGGAAGGCAGATAGAAACCTATTCTAATTGAGGGAAGGCAGATAGAAACCTATTCTAATTGAGGGCCTACTGAGTGCTGGGCGGAGCCTTGGAATCCACAAGGCAGCCGAGTGGCACTCGGGACGGCGAGTGCTCAGAAGGCCAGGGCTGCTGGGAGCCGGGCAGAGTCGGGGCCGGGACCTACTGACTGTGCACGCTGGCTCTGCCGAGGCACCGACCTCACCTCTGTCCTCCACACAGGAGATGCGTGCAGCCTCAGCCTGGGAGCCGGGCTCGAGGGCAGCCACCCCAACAGCTGCGGCTGGAACAATCGCTAGGGGCCTGGGGCTCCTTCTTGTGAATGCTGGGGACCTGGCTGGGATCCCAGGTGTGCACCTCCACACCCCTCAATCCCTCGCCATTTATTTTAGTCTAAATTTAGCCACTCCTTATCATTTCTCCTCTTAGTTTTAAGTTCGCGTGTTCTCGTCTTTCTAGGACTTTGAAGTGCATCATTAGGTCATTATTTATTCACTTATTTTAATGAGTTCGCATTTGTAGTGCGTGATGATCACATTCAGCGTAGGAGTTGGCGCATGCGCAGGGCACACCGCTGTATCCCAGCTGGACTCCATTAGGGCTCCAGGTGCTCAGGCCTTTACAGTCCCAGGACCCTCCACCCGGGGCGCCCAACGGCTCCCCACCTGCCTGCTCCTGCTCCCGCTGTCCCCAGGTCACCCACCACTTGTCTGCCGTGACTGGCATGTGGCACAGCCGCAGGAGCTGTGATTGCAGGCTGCTGGGGACACCAGGTGAGCTCTACAGGGGTGTGAGCTGCTCTCATTTCTTGGAGGAGAAACAGAAGCACAAGGAGGGCGAGGTACCGGTCTGAGTCTCACAGGATGGGCAGGAGATGGAGACGTGAACACTGTCCTCGCAGTTGGGCACCAAGGAGAGTCATGATCATAATTATCACCCCGACTGGCCCCGTTGTCTGGTCAGTGCCTGGACATAGCCAGGCTGGACCTTGGTCAGTGGCATGGGGACCTTGCCTACCTCCCCACCCAGTCCTGGGCTGGGCAGCCTCTTCCATGCCCACCTGCTAACATTTGTGGTGGCAACTTGTGGGGTGGATCTTGAACATTCACCTAGAGGCACTCATTGCTTTCAGAGATCCTCCATGCACACTTAGCGCCGACTCCCAGAGCCAGCCAGTGAGGGGAGCAGACCTGCCTGCTGGTGAAGGTGCACATCCGTGATCCCAGCTTTTCCAGAGGCGGAAGCGGGGTGCTTGCAAGCCTGGGGCCAGCCAGGACATTCAGCAAGACTCCATCTCAAAACAAATTAAAACCCAACTGGGGATGTAGTTTAGGGTTCCCTGGATGCTCAGGGCTGCAAAAAGGGGAAAGGAAGAACACAGACCTGGGTGGTGACTTTTACCTACAACTCACGTGACCTTGGGTAAGGAACTTCCCTGTCCCTGTCGCTTGCTGTCCCTGCTTGCAAGAGAGCAGAACCGAATCAGTGAGGCCTCCTGAGTGCACCTGTGTCTGTCAAGAAGGCGTCTTTCTTGAAGCCAGAGAAGTGGGCTGCTGAAGAGGTGGTCGTGGGGTGGTTTTGCGGTTAGCTGCCCACCGGGGAGAGGCTACGCAAAAGCCGGACAGCCTGGGGCCCTGGCACCAAGTGCAGGGCTGGTAAACCACAGGCCTGTGGGCCATAGGGTGCAGGGCTGTGTGCGTGAGGTCCCCAGGGCAGAGGGGGTCACAGCAGGGCCTACCAAATGACTTTATGCTTCCCAGCTCCTGTAAGACCCAGCTCCGTCTGCTCTGGCCAGCCGGGCTCCTCCCAGAGGGTCACCGCGGCGCTGCGGAGGAACAGCAGGTGACACCGCGGCGCCCCCTGGTGGCCGGAGGAGCTGCTGCAGCACCAGGCTGGCGGCTCACCGGGGCTGGGTCCTGGGAGCTGGGGTCTCCGCAGGCTGCCTGTGGGCTGGGGTGACCCTCCTCCGCCCGTGCGGGCAGTAGGGGGACCGTCCCGTGCCACTGTGCCGCTCAGCAGTCTCTTTTCTGTGCAATAAGCAAGACACAGAACACATAAAAAATAACATGAATGTGGATTTATTTGGTTTTAATTTTTGAGACACGGTCTCGCTATGTAGCTGTTTTTTCGCTCGTTGCTGAGACAAAATACCCGACGCCCAAAGCTAAGGAAGGAAAGGCTGATTTAACTCACAGCTTGTGGAGGTCTCAGTCCACACTCAGCTGGCTCCAAGGCAGGGTGGCACATGGCAGAAGAGAGCCGCTTATGGCGGGAGAAGACAGCAAAGGCAGCAAGAGCCGCAGCGTAGGGCAAGCCTCTTTCCCTCCCTCCTACGGTATGCTGGCTCCCGCCTACACCATCTCCCTGCCCCCTCTTGCACAGGGTGTTTGCAAAGCGAGGACCCTGGTTCCTGCTGGGCCACTTAGCTCAGCTTCTAAACTGCTCGAGCTGACGCAATATGTCAACCATTACAGTAGCCCAGGCTGGCCTGGGACTCGCAGTGACCGTCCTGCATAAGGGACTGAGGAGCCTCCCAGGGACAGGGGACGCAGAAGGGACAGGACCCCAGGGAGATGGCTCAGTAGAATAAGCGCTTCCCTGGCAAGTGCAAGGGCCTGAGTTCAAACCCTGGTTCCACCAAAAAAAAAAAAAAAAAAAAAAAAGGAGCCCAGCGGGGTCGGTCCCCGCTGAGGCTGCCCATGTCCAGCTGGATTAGCTAAGATTCACCAGAAGCAGCTGGGGATCTGCCGGCGGGCATCCTGGAGACACCAAGGGGTCTGGGCGCCTGGTGGACCCTCCGAAGTAGGCACCGAGCCACCGTGTTTTACTTGTAAAGCGCCTCCCCTGGGGAGGGCGAGGGTGTGGGCTTCGGACCGTGCAAACCCCGCGTGGGTCCCCAGGGGGCGCTGTGCAGAGTCTGGGCGGGGAGGGACAGAGGGAGCCTCGTGGAAAGGCCCATCTCCTTGTCCACCTGGCCGACTGCGCCCACGCGAGGCTGCCGGAGGTGACACAAGTGGGGGTGTTGGGGGAGCCGGGTTTGGCAGCCATCACCCACCTGTGTTGCAGCTCTATGTTCGCCTTTT
>NW_004524646.1:11461384-11462127 GCF_000260255.1 Octodon degus
AAATTTGAGGCCTGCCTGGGCTACATAGTGAGTTCAAGGCTAATTCATACTGAATTACAGTGTGAGACCCTACCTCAGTTTCCTCCAATAATAATAATAATAATAATAATAATAATAATAATAATAATAATAAATAATCCTGTCTGAATTAATTTTGTGGAACTGCAGATTGAAGGACCGTGAGTGAGTTTGCCAGGCAGGCACTTTCGCCACCGAGCTCTCTCCCCAGCGCTGCGGTACACAACGCTGACCTCCTCGCGCGCGTAGCTGGCCTCCTTACCTAATGGTCTTAGTTCCTCTTCCATCTCCTCCCCCTCTTCTGCCCCTCCCTCCACCCATCTCTTGATCTTCTTTCTCGCTGAGAAAGGTACCCTTGTTTCCTGTCATTTATTATTGTTATTATTTTATGTATTTAGTACATGGTCTACAGGGTTGGGCTCATAGTGATTCTCCTGTTTTCAGCCTCCCAAGTGCTGAGATTACAGGCGTGCACCGCCACGCCGCCACGCCCAGTCTTAATCATGGTCTCGGCTCGCCCTGGGGGTGGGACGGGCACAGCATGCTAGAGGTCAACTCCAGCCACTGCGCTCCCTCCTATCATTTATTATTTTGCTGTTTTATTTATTTCCTGTTTCTCATGTAAGAGAAACCGCATGATACCAGAGCTTGTGTCTCTGATTTGTTTCAATTAGCATTATGGCCTTGGGGTACAACCATTTTTGTTTCCCTCCCCCTCCCCCTCC
>NW_004524646.1:11462742-11464412 GCF_000260255.1 Octodon degus
GAACCGTGGTCCCTGTGCTTTGCCAAGCTTGTTCTAAGTAGGTGCTTTAGATCACTGAGCCATCTCTCCAGCCCATTTTTTGCAGAGCTGGGATTGAACTCAGGCTCTTGTGCTTGTCAGACAAGCGCTTATTCAACTGAGCCATCTCCCCAGCCTCCCTCCGTGCTGTTCTGCTTTGCATTTCTCTAATGGCCAACCCCAGCCCTTTTTAAATTTTAATGTAATACAAGTAGAGGTTAATAAAGAAAACAGTTAAAAGCGTTCTTTTTATATCTATGAAAAAGTCCCAAAATTTCATAACAAAATAATTAGAGAGTAATGATCATTAATACCTGTGTATCGTAACCTTAAAAGAACGGCCCCAGTGTTCTCGGGGTGCAAGCCACAGACAGAAGAGGTGCTCTGAAGGGGACAAGCAGGTAACAGCACAAAACTTCCTTTTCAGTGAACTAAGAGGTCGCTGCCTAGTATAAATGAAACAAATTAACAAGGCTGAAAGGCTTTTTGCGCGTTCTCTTGGGCGAAACTGGGGATAGAACTCAGGCCCTTGTGCTTATTAGACAGGCGCTTATCCCACTGAGCCATCTCCCAAGGCCTATTAGAAGGTTTCAAAACAACAAAACAGATAACTCTTTCCAGGGCTTTTTATCCCCTTTGCCTCCATTTTCCTTGGAGTGCTGGAGGCCAGCCCTGGGGCCTTGGGCAGGCCAGGCAAGTGCTTGACCAGGAGCTGCATCGCCGCTTCCTCTTCCTCTGAGTCGGCTCTCAGGTGCTCAGGCAGGCCTCTCGCCTGTGACCTTCCTGCCTCAGCCTCCCAAGAGCTGGGATTACAGGCTTGGCCACCACGCCCAGCTTCTCTAGATTTACCTACACGTAGATTTCTTGCTTACTTATCCTGGTTTTGCTTTCTGTCTATCTTGGGATCTGTTGTTTGGCTTTTGCCATGAGCTTGGGAGTTTTGACTTCAGGTTTCCACTGTTTTGGGTTTTTTTTTTCTTCGTTTCCAGTTTTCCAAATTTATATATTAAACCTTTGAAAACTGCCCCAGAGGGCTTGGCTGTTGTCTTGTTTGCCTGGTAACTTTTTTCTCTCCTGTAGCAGTTCGGAAGGCCCCTGAGCCAAGTCTCCAGGCTCACTCCTTTCGCCCTCAGCAGTCTGCAAGTCAGGTGTGGGGCACAGCCTGTAATCCCAGTGCTCAGGAGGCCGAGGCAGGAGGACCGCTGTGCTGTGAGTCCAGGCCCAGCCTGGACTACATACAGAGTTCAATACTGCCCTGAAGGGTCGGACAAATAGCTCAGCAGATTACAGCCTCTGCAAGCAGGCGCAGGGGCCAGGGGTTGCATCCCCAGGCCTGCAGTGCCAGCCCCACCCCCAGGGTGTGCTGAGACCCGGATGGAGACTGGGTGTGGTGGTGCATGCCTGTAATCTCAGCTCTTGGGAGGCTATTAACAGGTGTATCACTTTGAGTCCGATCTACGCAGTGAGACCCTGTACATCCTGTCCTAATTACAAAAAAAAAAGAACTGGCCTGAACTGCATATTGAGACTCTCTCAAGAAATAAAGCAAAACATGAGGGCCTAGGGGGCTGGGGAGATGGCTCAGTGGAATAAACACTTCCCTGGCAAGTGCAAGGGCCTGAGATCAGTCCCCGGTTCCACAAAAAAAAAAA
>NW_004524646.1:11464592-11482367 GCF_000260255.1 Octodon degus
AAACAAAGGAGTCAGGCTCAGGATGCTGTGGTTCGATCCTGCCCTGAAGGCATCCTGAGTAACTACCCCCCCAAAAAAAAGAAATAAAGCAAAACAACAACAAAAAAGCAGTGTGCAGATTCCTTGCAAGCTTATCACAGTTTTTGTTTTGATTACAGTGATTTTGACTTCTACTTTTCAATTTTCTTTTCTTTGGTTTTTGCTGTGCTGGGATTGAACCCAAGGCTGTGTGTATGCCAGACCCGTACTCTACCAGCAAGCCTCCATTTTTTTTTTTTTTTTTTTTCTGGTACCAGGGATTGAACCCAGAGCCTTGACACTGTCCAACATTCCCAGCCCTTTTCTTACTTTTTATTTTGAGTAAAAGTCTCACGAGGTCACTAGTTCAACTTATGATCCTCCTGCCTCGGCCTCCCAGAGTGCTGGGACTGCAGGAGCGCGCCCACGTGCCAATACCTTTCATGCCCATTTCTTGAGGTTTCCCTCTCTGCTCCTGTCACCTCTCTGCTCGTGCAGGGCTCACTTCTTTGCAGCAGGGCCCTTATGCAGTAACCGCAGTCATTTCTGATCTCCTGCCCTGTAGCCCAGGGTGTCCCTCCCTCCGTCCACCACATGCTGCTCTCTGTACTGTAGTGCTGGTGACAGGGAGCCCGGTGCAGGGCTGCAGAGCACACGTGTGTGTGTGTGTGTGTGTGTGTGTGTGTGTGTGTGTGTGGCTTCAGCCACAGGATCAAGATGCTTTGAGAGTGCGAGTGTCCTCATCCTTGGCCCCTACTTGTCTGAGACCCCAGGAATTCCTCAGGGATGGGTCAGGTCTTACTGCACGTGTGGCTGTGACACTGGAGCCCTGCTGACATGGGTACCAGGAGCCAGAGGCAACGCAACTGTAACCAGGTCCCTGAGTTGGGCTGGTGGCGCACATGTGTAATGCCTATACTCTGGGAGCATGAGGCAGGAGTATCACAATGAATCGGAGGCCACATAGGGAGATCTTGCCTCAAAAAATCGATCAATCCATCCACCCATCTATCTATCTATCCCTGTCTATGGGCTGCACCTTCAGCAGCGACTCTGAACTCTTCCACCTGAGGTGGCAGCGGCAGCAGGCGACACCTTCCCACCTGGACAAGGCCTCCCTAGGGGGCTCTGGGTGTGCTGCCTGGCAGGACCTCAGCTGGCCTTTCCTCCCATCTGTTCTGCCTTGCATCTTCTCTGTGAGAGCCTGGTGGGCTTCCTGGAGGTCACCCCAGATGCCATCCCTGCAGCCTGTGTGTCAGCTGCTTGTGGTCCCTGTGTCCCTGGCAGGGCTGGCTCCCTCCGAAGTGTGATGTCTCACAGCCACACACCCCCCGTCCCCCAGGCCCCCCCACTGTGACCCTAATGCAGCTTCCCGAGCCAGGCAGCCTGGCACACCCCAGGCAGGTCCCAGCAGGGATAGCTGGCATCTGTGGGAAGCTAAGGGACAGGCCTCTGCAAGGTCCCCATGAGGCAGACTGGCATGACACCGAGTTGTGCCCTGACTGCGTGTTGCTTGGATGTGTGTGTGTGTGCGCATGCGTGTGTGTGTGTGTGTGTGTGTGTGTGTGTGTGTGGTTGTCTGTCCCATTGAACCCACCCCAGCCCTGCCAGGTCCTCTGGCCGAGACTCAGACCCAGTCCAACAGGGTGGCCCAAAGAGACCTGCAGAGGAAGGGTGTGGGAGCTGAGGCCCTGAAGACCAGGTAGGAGTTTTCCGTAGAGAGATTGTAAGGAAGCACCAGAGGGAGGGGCAATTGCTAGGATCTACCTAGGAGAGCACCAGGGGCTGTCTGTGTTGTGACAGTCTGTCTGGAGTGGACAAGGCAGTGCACGTGTGCACAGGTGAGAGCCAGGTCCTCATACCAGGAGGCCTGGCAGGCCCTGGTGTGGAGCAGCCAGAGGGACAGAGCCAGGATCAGTGCGGGGAGGAGGAGGGGGGCGGGACGGGGAGCTCCACACCTTCCTCCCTCCCCCAGGCCTGGGCTTCACTTCCTGTGGAACTTGGCAACACCTGCCTCTTACACCACACCCCATTTTTTGGTTTACTTTGAGGCAGGGTCTCAACTTGTAGCGATCCTCTAGCCTCAGCCTCCCCATGACACCTCAGGCGGGCCACACCCGCATTTGAGTCGCTGGTGAGGTCCCCAATTCTTAACTCCTCTTTCCTCCCTGGCCCGGGTGGGGGCAGGAAGCCAGGGGCCCGGGCCACTGTTGATGGGGTTCCTGCACCTTCTTCGATACCCAGCGCCCAGGGGTGGGAGGAAGCGGAGGGCCGAACGGCAGCTCTGGGTTTGGAGAGGCGCGGGCCGGGGTGTCGCTGCCGGCAGGGAGGTCCCCATCACGAGGCCCGGGCGGCCCGCCCCTTCACTCCAGAGGAGACGACGGAGGCGGGGACGGCGGCGCGGCCGGGATGTTGGGGCAGTGGGCCGGGGCTCTGCTAGCCCTGCGCGCGCTGCTGGCCGCCGCGCACCCACAGTGCCTGGACTTTAGGCCGCCCTTCCGGCCGCCAGGCCCGCTGCGCTTCTGCGCGCAGTACTCGGCCTTTGGCTGCTGCGCGCCGGAGCAGGACGCGGCGCTGGCCCGGCGCTTCGGGGCCCTGGCGGCCCGCGTGGACGCCGCGCTGTGGGCCGCCTGTGCCGGCTACGCGCTGGACCTGCTGTGCCAGGTGAGGGCGCGCGGCCCGAGCTCCTGAGGGCGCGGTCTGCACAGGCGGGAGGGAGGGCGGGCGGGCGGGGACCGGGGCGCTCGAGGGCGGTGCTGCGCTCGGTCCTCATTAGCTTCCCGATTTGGCTGCTCCTGGCCTCAGTTTATCCTCCTGCTTCAAGAGGGGCACACAAATGGGGCTCACTTTTTCAGAGACTGGGGGCCCTCTTGTCCTGGGAACCCCTGGAGCCACCCCCCCCCATCTGTGTTGCTGGGAACGGGCTGGGAGAGGTTTACCCTGTTCCCTTGTGCTGTTCAGAGAGGCAGGGACTGTCCTGCCTCAGCCTCCTGTCCAGGACAGGCATGGGTTGGGGCAGATATGTGGAGACCTCTTTCCAAATAGGCCCACCCACCCGTGATGATTTGAGAGCCCCTAGGACCCTGACCCTTCCAAGTTCAGGTCTGCAGACCCCCAAGGCTTCCAGCCTGCACCTAGACCCCCCGCCCCTTACAACCTCTCCCCCGTGCTCAGACCAGGAGCCTCTGACCCCCATTGTGCCCAGTGGCTTCTTTTCCAGCTGTCCAGGCCTGATGCCTAGGGCGGGGGAAAAGCCCTGTGCAGCTGCGGGGCAGAAAGCTGGGTGAGGTTGCAGGAGCACGGCCAGCAGAGGGCAGGCGAGAGGTAAGGGCTGGAGCCTGAAGGCTGGGCTCTGCCCTGGTCTGCTATCTCCTGGCTGCTGACCTTGGGGCAGTCTCTGCTGCTCCAGTTTCATCATCCATGTGCAGGGACAGGTGGGGCAGGACACACACCTGGAATTCCAGCCCTCAGGAGGCTAAGGCAGGAGGATCAAAAACAGTTTGAGGCCAGCCTGGGTTACAGAATGAGACCCTGTCTCTGAAAAAAAAAAAAAAATCCAAAACAAAAGGCCTGGGAGGATAAGAAGAGGGTCCCCAGGAGCTCCCAAGATGCTCCCACGGGCGGGCTGCTTCCCCATGGGCTCTGTACCTCCCACCATCTCAAAGGCACCAAATGGTCTGGCCAAGCACCAGCTTCACCCCAAGCCCAAGGCTCCTTGGGACCAGGCTGTAGTTCCCCTGGGCCTGCCCAGCAGGGAGGATGAACCAGGCCAGCCCAGGAGGAGAGAGGGAAGGTCAGCTCGCTGTGGGCTGCGGGCAGCGGCTCCTCTCTCTCCTTGGGAACGTTCCAGGACAGCCTGGCTGGAGCAGGTCTGCTGCGGTGGCTACCAGCACCTCCAGCCGCTGCTCCGGGGTGGCCTCATGTGTGGAGATGGCCTGGAGGGTGCAGCCAGGGGGGCCCTGGTGGCCATGGCAGGAACACCACGCTCTGGGAGCCAAGCCCAGGCCTGGATTTGGCGCCTCCTGATTTCCACCTCTGGGAAGGTGGCTGAGGCGGTCAGTGTCAGATCTCAGCCTGTGACAGCATTCAGGCCTTGGGGGATGGAAGGCTCCTTCCTAGGTGTCTGCCTGTGTTCCTAGGTGAGGCCGCCTCGCAGAACCCGTGTCACCTGTGTGCAAAGATAGCCCAGAGCCGGGGGGGGGGGTAGGGCGGCCTGAGGCAGGCTCAGCCTCAAAGTCTCCCTTGGGTCGGGACACAGATGCCACGGTGCCCATGGCAGAACAGATACCACTCAGGTCAGGAGGTGCCAGCAGGAGGGAGCCTTGAGTTTCTCCCCTTCCTCCTTTCTTCTTATGGTACTGGGACATACCCAGGGCCTCTGCTCTGAGCTACACCCTCAGCCCTTTTTATTTTTTATTTTGAGCCATGGTCTCACTAAGTCACTGAAATGCCCAAACTGGGTTTAAGCTTGTGATCCTCCTTCCTCAGCTCAACCATGCCTGGTGTTCTTACAATTTTTCAGGACTTTTTCATCACTATTTAGGGATAATGAGAATTCTGTCTGCCAGGAAGGAGTGGAGGGAAAGGCACACCTCAAAGGAACCCCAACCAAAGGCTCAGAGTATGACAGGGCAGGGAATGCCAGGGGCTGCGAGCTGGGCACAGCTGGATAGGGGTCCGGTCACCTGCAGATGGCTCTGGGGTGAGGGGCCCAGAGTTCAAGGCCTGCTAGACTTGTTGCCTCCTCCTGGGTTTGGGAGGAGGCCTGGCTCAGAGGCTCTTTCCTTACCATGGTGATGAGCCCTGGAGGCAGGAGGAGGTGCATGGGGCAGGGAGGACGTGGTGTGAGCCTGCTTGTGGGCACTGCCATGCAGAGCTGGCCGAGGTACCAAGGGGCTGAAGCACATTTGTCTTCTAAGAGATGGTGCTAGCACACTGCACTGGGACAGACCAGGGTCCTGTCAGGGAGGGGCTGAGCCAGAGGAGACCCATGGGCCTGAGGTCACCAGGCGCTGGAGGGTGGGGCCCTCCTGAGATGCAAGAGGCTGTCAGATGCAAGGCTTCTCCAGCATAGCAAAGTGGCGCACACTTGGAATCCCAGCTACTCAGGAGGCTGAGGCAGGAGGGTCACAAGTTCCAAGCCAAATTTGTATAAAAAAAGAGGCCCTTCTTAAGTCATTAGCCATCTGATCAAGGTGCTGAATAATACGATGGGGGGCATGGGACTGGAGCCTCAGTTCACCTCCAGCAGCTCTCTGCCCTGTGTGGAAATCTTGTGAATGTTATGTAAATGATAGAGGCAAAAACACTTGCTGCCAGTAGGAAACGAAGCTGAGCAGAGGCCACTGGGTGCGCTGTCCAGCACTTCCCACTGTGCCTACGTGGGCCTACATGTTCGGGGCTCTTGGCTGGGTGCCAGCACGCCGTGGTAGGTAAGACAAAGGAAGAACCCTGCCCTCGCAGAATGCATGCTCTGAGCAAGGGCCTGAGGTAAGCCAGCAACAAACTCCTGTGCTATGATGTCAGGTCAGGTGAAACATTTTCATTCCTGGGGACCAACCCAGGGCTTTTTCATGGAGCTACACCCCAACCCCCTTTAATTGGTTTTTTTTTTTTAATGTATTTAGTACAGTGTCTCACTACACAGGTCAGACTCATAATAATCCTCCTGTTTTCAGCCTCCCAGGCACTGGGATTACAGGCATATGCCACCACACCCAGTCTCAATCGCTGTCTCAGTGTGCCTCAGGGGCAGGCTGGCATGGTACACTGGGGATCGAACCCCTTTAAAAAATTTTTTAACACTTTCAGACAGGGGCTCGATGATTCGCCCAGGGTGGGCTTGAATTTATAACTCCTGCCTCAGCCTCCCCAGTGGTGGGGTCACAAGTGTGTGCCACCATGCCCTGCTGGTTACGGGCTTAAACAGAAGCATTAAGGCAGGAGATAAGAATGGAGAAGAGTTGGGCAGGGTGAGCACACCTGCAATCCCAGGATGGTGGAAGGCCGAGGCAGGAGAGTGGCAAGTTTGAGCCCACTCTGGGTAACTTAGTTTTAGCAAGACCCTGTCTCAAAAGAAAGAAGAAAAAAGGGCCGGAGAAGCAGATGCCAAGGGCCTGGGTTCGATCCCCAGCATGTGTGTGTGCGCTGGCACATGTGTGTGAGCCTGCTGAACTGTGGGCATCTTGGCGTTAGGTGTCCTGTTCTGCAATTGGGGGCGGCAAGTTGGGGCTGGGGGACTGGCCTGAGGCCACGCAGGGGATCAGCGTCCCCATGCGTGCCCGTGTCCCAGCAGGAGTGCTCGCCCTATGCAGCCCATCTCTACGATGCAGAGGACCCATCCACGCCCCTGCGCACACTACCCGGGCTGTGCGAGGACTACTGCCTGGACATGTGGCGCACGTGCCGTGGCCTCCTCCGCCACCTGTCAACTGACCCTGAGCTCCAGGCGCTCGAGGGCAACCGCACCAGGCTCTGCCGCCACCTGTCCCTGGATGACACCGACTACTGCTTCCCGCGCCTGCTGGTAAACGACCAGCTCAACTCCCACCTGGGCCGCGTTCGCGCCGACGCGCGGGGCTGCCTGCAGCTGTGCCTGGAGGAGGTGGCTCACGGGCTGCGCAACCCGGTAGCCATGGTGCATGCTCGGGACGGCACGCACCGCTTCTTCGTGGCTGAGCAGGTGGGGCTGGTGTGGGTTTACCTGGCCGACCGCGCGCGCCTCGAGCGCCCCTTCCTGAACATCAGCCGTGCCGTGCTCACCTCACCCTGGGAGGGCGATGAGCGCGGCTTCCTGGGCCTGGCCTTCCACCCGCGCTTCCGCCATGCCCGCAAACTCTACGTCTACTATTCCGTGGGTACCGACTTCCGGGAGTGGATCCGCATCAGCGAGTTCCGGGTGTCCGAGGATGACGAGAACAGCGTGGACCACAGTTCCGAGAGGTGGATCGCGGGGGCTGGGGTGCTGCGTGGTAGGCGCAGCCCACTCAGGGCTCCCAGAGGGGGCTGGAGCCCAGGGGCCTTGGGGAGGGGTCTGCAAACACTGCTCCAGGCCTGCAGACAGTGCCTTTCATTGGGTTCTCATGAAAGAGCGGTGCCCCTCCGCCTGCATCCTTCAGCCCTGCCATGCGCACTCCGCCTCGTCCACAGAGCCGTCTCCTGCTGGCTGTTGGCACCCCGGCCCTTCTCAGAGGGAATGGGAAAAGCTCAGGGGCCCAGGGCCCAGGGCAGAGCATTGACCTGAGGGAATGAAGTTTAAGAGGGAAGATCCTGGAGGTGGGAAGAAGCTTCCCTCCCTCTGGCTGGGGTGACAGAGACAGGGGCTCCCGGGCTGAGCCCAGCCCCCAAGCTGGAGCCACGCTGGGCTGCTGTAAGGGACAGGAGCCAGGAGAGGACGCAGCTACTGCTACTGGAGCAGAGAGGGCAGAACGGCCTCCCCACCCAGCCAGGCTCCTGCTGCGCCTGGCCCTGGCCTCAAGGTTCGGCTAGCAAAGGAGCACGGGAAACATAGTTTGCAGGCGCTGTCCTGCTCGGCTTATAAAGAGTAGGTAGGGGGAGGGCTGAACAGTGTCTGAGAACAGATGGATAAACAACAGCAAATGCATATTGGATAAAACTGGAAAATGTTGACACTGAATATATGAAAAAAGGGAGAGGACAATCATGCCAGCTTTGAGGGCCATTGTGGATTCTGTCATAGCGTTAACTTTTGTGAGCTTCCTAGCAGCCTGAGAAAAAAGAGAAATCATAATTGCTCCGACCTTCAGTGAGCCTGTAAAGCCCTTTCTCCATAAGAAGCCAGGAGTGGATCTGACAGAGGGAGACGGAGGGCCAGAATAGATATCTGCACCACCAGTGACTTTAAGCACACTAAGCCCTGAGCATTGAAACCGGAAGGGACTAGAGATGGACCCATACCAGAGTGGGGCTCATCGAGGGTCTTGGGGGCACCACATACTATATGACCTTGAGCAAGTCACTCAAGCTCTCTGGGCCTCCAGGTGACCCTGGACAGCAAGGGTGGAAGATCCCTGCCCAGCCGTCCCTGCTGGGTCTGCGTGAGGGCCCGGGCATGAGGGCTCTTTCCACTGCGCAGTGATGTCAGAGCGTAAGGAGGCACCTGTGGGGATCTTGGGAAGGCCAAGCGTTTACTGGGCTTGTCTTCCTTTAGGATAATCTTGGAGATTGAGGAGCCAGCCTCCAACCACAATGGGGGCCAGCTGCTCTTCGGGGACGATGGCTACCTCTACATCTTCACCGGGGATGGCGGAATGGCTGGAGACCCCTTTGGAGTGTTCGGGAATGCTCAGAACAAGTACGTGTGCTCTGGCTGTGGGTTTACACCCCCAGCTCCTCGCCTTCCTTGGGTGTGGTGGCTTCTTCTCAGCCAAGTGATGCAGAGCAGTGGAACAGGCTCGGCCCGACTGTGCCTGCTGCCAGCAGGGTGCCTGGGCAGGTCTCTTGAGGCTATCAGCCAGAGGGGACTGAAAACCTCCACAGGGCTTTGGGTGCCAAAGGGAGGGACTCTGGAAAGCTGGGGCTTTCTCTAAGGCTTGCTCAGTCCTCCTGCAGAAGCTGAGGGAGGTCCCCAGACCCATACATTTCCACACCAGGGGACCCCCTGGAGACACAGGTGCAGCCAGCTTGACCAAACAGCCTGAACTTTGAGCACTTCTTCCCTACATGCATGTGCACATGCCAGCCTCCAGCACCATGCACACACACACTCACATGCTCACACACGTGCACATAGGAGTCCTGTGAATGTGAACGGGGAGTTTCTAACCAGCTCTTTCATCCCTACAGCCTAAATGACACAACCTCCCTCTACCCAGAAAGTAAAAATAGCACAGATGAGGTTGATTACAATCATTAAAACGCAAATAATTTGTGCCTTGTCACTTCTCCTGCAATAGGGAGCACATCATCCCAGCTCTCACATGTTTGCAGTGTGTTTGGAGATGAAGCCAAGAAAATAGAAATTAAGGACTTGTAGATAATTGGACAGAATGTAAAACATTATTTTGCTGCCATTCTGGGAATCTCTGCCCATGGACACCCTGATGCTCAGGGTGAGCTGGTAGCATGGGGTGGGGTGACAGGAGCCCCGGGAGCTAGAGGCCAGCAGTAGGGGAGGAGCCTCGGGTGCTTGGGGGAGGAGCGTGTTATCAGTGTGAGTAAGGCTGCTTGTGCCCTGTCTCTAGCCATGGTAGCGCGGTGTGAGCGTGACAGTTATGCAGTGGTGTCAGCTGTCATCCTGGGCCCCCCTGGAGGAGGACCCACCAGCCCTCAGAGTGCATCAGACACCAGGGCCACATTCCCTGCCACACTGACTCTAGAATATGACGGATTGTTTCCTGTCTGCCCTTCTTGCCCTGTGACCAATGAACCCTGAAGCTGCTTACCCCCAGAGCTGTGTGGAGCTGGCGCTGCGCCTCTGCTGCCCTCCTTGGCTCTCACGGTGCTCCGTTTACCCCGACTCCGCTTGGATAACAAAGCACTCACTCCTTCCTTGGCATCTACTTCTCCCCGCTGTGTGCCACCTGACAGCACAGCCCTGGGATGGGCAGGGCTGAGTGGGACCCTCTACCAGTACCATGCAGGACACTGAGGCTCCACGAAATGTCACAGCAAAGAGCTTGGGGTGAGACCAGCCTGGGCAACTTAGTGGGACCCCGTCCCCAAAGAAAAATTGAGAGTTGGTCATGGTGACACATGCTTGTAGTCTTAGCATTGGTAGGCTGAAGCAGAAAGATCACCATGAGCTCGAGGCCAGCCTGGAGTATAATAGGGAGACCCTGTCTCCAGAAACCCAATTAATTAATTAGTAATAAAAACAAGAAATGGTGTGGATATAATTCAGTGCAGATGCCCTGGGTTCAACCCTAGCATTGTACCAAAGAGAGTGAGACAAAGAAAGAGTCTGAGGGGTGATGGGAGGCAGGGAGAAAGACCCAGAGATTGGTTTTCTGGGGCTAGCTGCCTGGGCTGGGCTCCACTCTCCCCCTTCACCTCCAGGAAGCATTCTTTGGCCTTTCTTTTTTCTTTCTTTCTTTTTTTAAAAAATTTATTCATTTGATTTATTTGTGTGTGTGTGTGTGTGTGTGTATGGCCAGCTCAGCCCACCAGGGGGCGGGGCTGGCATGTGGTGCTGGGGGATTGAACCGCGGTCCCTGTGCTTTGCTAAGCTTGTTCTAAGTAGGTGCTTTTGACCACTGAGCTTTGGCCTTTCTTGAACTAAGTGGCCAGGTCTGTACAACGGGCCAAGGGCAGGCGCCCGGCCGCACCTGGCAGATCCCGCCCTCCCACCCGCAGGTCGGCGCTGCTGGGCAAGGTGCTCCGCATCGACGTGGAGCGCCCGGCGCGGGGCCCGCCCTACCGCGTGCCCCCGGACAACCCGTTTGTAGGCGATGCCGCGGCGCGCCCCGAAGTCTGGGCCCTGGGCGTGCGCAACATGTGGCGCTGCTCCTTCGACCGCGGCGATCCCGTGACTGGTGCTGGCCGCGGACGCCTTTTCTGCGGTGACGTGGGCCAGAACAGGTTCGAGGAGGTGGACCTGGTTCAGCGTGGCCGCAACTACGGCTGGCGAGCCCGAGAGGGCTTCGAGTGCTACGACCGCCAGCTGTGTGCCAACGCGTCCCTCGGTGACGTCCGCAGCCCAGACCCTGGAACCCACCTGGCCCGGGACCCCACCCCGCTCTGTGCCCCACTGATCCCTCCCCCGTGTCCACCAGAACCCCCTCAGGTGGCCTCCTGTCCCCGCCTCCCCTCCACCCCTTCTGTCCTGTGTGGCCCAGGGCGCCCAGTGGGCTTTCAGGGGGGTTGTCCTCTCCTCACAGCCGCCTGAGCTGACTCCAGGCCTCCGTGTCTGTGTTCCCCTGTAGACGATGTGTTGCCCATTTTCGCTTACCCTCACAAGCTGGGCAAGTCGGTCACGGGGGGCTATGTTTACCGTGGCTGTGAGAACCCCAACCTGAAGGGCCTCTACATTTTTGGGGACTTTATGAGTGGGTAAGTTGCCCTGAGCATCCCAGGCTGCTTCATCTGCTCCTGGGCCTGTGGCGAAGGTGCGTGTGTGAGCATGTGAGTACTCGTGTGCTCATGTGTGTACACACAAATGTGTATGTGTGCTTGCATGTGTGTACATGCTGGTACACACTTGCGCTGGCCCCACTCTCTGGTTGTGGACCCAGCCAGCACCCCAAGCATCCCATGCTCTGCCCCTTCCTCGCCTCTGGGTAGCTGCCTCCTGGCCTCTCCACCCCAGGCTCCTTCCTAATGGGCAGTAAGGCCACAGCTGCACTGGTTTCTGTTGTGCCCTGGGCCACCCCTCATGGCCTGCCTACCCAGCCGGCCACACAGCGGTCTTGGTCCAAGGCCCCTCAGGTTGTGGGGCAGGGTGGGCAGGACAGCAGGCTTCCTGAGCTCTCCGGAATCAGGTTGCACGCCAGTGGAGCACATGGAGCCCTGTGGCGCTGGGAGGGGACGCAGACCGGGGCTCCTGGATCCTGAATCTTCTCTCAGTTCTTGGGCATGCCTTTCCCCATCTGTGTGATGGGTCTAGTGGAGCCTGTTTTTATGTAGGGAGCACCGAAGTCAGCTGATTGCAGAAATTCAGCTGATTTCCCCCACATTTCCCAGGCCCCTCTGTTGGGGTTGGGGGTCAGGCAGTGGTTGAGCTAGGGTCACAGAGGTGAATGAAGAGCATCTGGAGTCTGAACTGGGGACACCCAGGCTTGATCCCTGGTGGTGGGGCCTTAGAGAGCCTGAGCCCAGTGAGAACCCAACCAGTGCAGTCTGGGAGGGCCTGCAGGAGGAGTGGGTACCTGGCAGGGCCGGACAGGCAGAGAAGGGAGTAGCCTGGAACACCCAGGCACCTGCTCTGGAGCTGGCGCCAAAGGCCACATGCACTCCTGCCCCCAGCCTTGAGGCTCTGGCAGGGAGGTCAGCATTCCACAGAACGGCGGCCACTGCCAGCTGGGCTGAGGGCAGGGGCCAGGCTGGTCTTGTGCGTCCCCAGGTCTCTCGGGCAGGTGGTCTGAGAGATCACACCAACCAGCCTCCTGGCCACATAACCTGCAGGGCCACATTAGGTGGAGTGCCCAGTACCTGCCCTGAAGGGTGCGTGTGAG
This sequence comes from Octodon degus, assembly GCF_000260255.1. NCBI lineage: Eukaryota > Metazoa > Chordata > Mammalia > Rodentia > Octodontidae > Octodon > Octodon degus. The sequence continues at coordinate 11,476,742 of NW_004524646.1, forward strand.
GTGTAGTCCCAGAGTGGGCAGCAGGATGGACAGGTGGCAGCCAGAGACTGGGCACCACAGGGAGGCTGCTTTTCCCTTGTAGGCGTCTCATGTCCCTCCGTGAGAACCTGCACACTGGCCGGTGGCAGTACAGTGAGATCTGCATGGGCCGCGGGCGGACCTGCGCCTTCCCGGGGCTCATCAACAACTACCACCCGCACATCATCTCCTTCGCAGAGGACGAGGCCGGTGAGCACTTCCAGAACCCCCGTCCTGGTCTCGCAGCCAGGACCTCCCTTCCAGGCTGCCTGGGCTTGGCCTGGTTCCCCAAGGCCAGAGGTCCAGCCTCTGGAGCCCAGGCAGCCCGCAAGGGCCTTTGCCTCAGGGAGGCCTGACCTCCACCCCACCTTTGAAGGGTTGCTGTGAGGGAGACTGGTGTGGTGGTGACAGGCATACCTGGGCCCTTCCTCGAAGCCACACTGTCATTTCAAAGCAGGGGGCACAACCGCTTGCCTGTGGCTGCTGCCCGCATCTGGCACATGTGCTTGCAGGGCAGGAAGAGGCAGGACAAGGGGAAAGAGTCCCATGCCAGCTTCTGCCTAGATGCTGTTCTCTGACCAAAACTGGTGGCCCCAGTGGGCCTTGCTGGATGCTTGTTGGGTTTCTAGGCAACATCCAGGGGCTTTGTAGGAGCACCCTGGACAGGGCCCAGGGCCAGAGTCCCGGGGCCCATCTGGGAAACCTCTGTTAAGCCTCCCCTGTGTCTAGGGGTGGCCTGGCTCTCTCTGTTGGCATGAGCTTGTTTCAGGAGCAGAGTCCCGCCCCGCTGGCCCAGGTGTAGGACTGGAAGGAAAGCGTAGCTCCAGCTCCGGAGGGCTCTTCCTTGCCTGAGGAACTCACTGATAGAGATCCAGGTGCTGCCTGCCCAAGGCCAGTGTGAGGCCCCAGAAAGTCTCAGTGGGTCCCAAAGTCAGAGACAAGCCAGGCTCCAGCTCCCTGCACCAGCTTCTGCTTCTCTAGTCTGAACACTTGTAGACTGCACGCCAAGGCCCTCCAGGGACAGTCCCCACCGCCAGACCCCTGTGGTCCGGTCCTGTGGTGGGTTTACAGTGTGAGTTGGTGGCCCCCTTGTGAGCACAGTGCCAGGGCCAGCTCTCATGAGCCCTGGGGTAGGAGCCTCAGAGCCGGCCAGCTCTGCCACTCCAGGGACCTGACGCTGTCTGTCCATCCCAGCAACAGTGAGGAGGGTGGGCTCCAGGCCCTGGGCGAGGTGAAGAATGTGAAGCAGGAAATGGGCTGAGGGACCAGCGTGTGAGCTCTAAGTGTGGGTGGCCCCAGAAAGCTTGTGGAGAGGGAAATGGTGGCCCAGAATTGTCCAGCCCAGCCGTGGGTGCCCCGTGGGCTCTCCAGCCTATCACACAGTACCCTCATCCCCTCTGCACAGTTCCTGGGGTTTCTCCTCTCCCCAACTGTTCCCCAATACACTGTGCCCAGCGCCAGACTGCCCTCATTCCCTGCTGTCCTGTCCTTGCCCCCTTCCACTCTGTTGTCTCACAAAGATGGAGGTCTTAGTGGGGGCGGAACCACCTGTTGGGCTCCTTCCTGGTCCTGTGGGTGGGGAATCGCTGAGCCCTGGGCTGGACTCAGCCGTTACCAGCTTCGGGGCTCTGACACAGTGCCCACGCTCTCTTTCCCATCTGTAAGAGGAAACACTGGAGCCTGTTTTCCAGGCTTGGGCACCTGTGGCAGTGGGGCTTCAGGTAGGACAAGTCGGGAAGAGCAGGGACAGGGACAGTGACTGCCCTGGGGGTGGAGGAAAAGGCCATGGCTGAGGTGCCGAAGGCACTCGGGGGTGGATGGAGGGCAGTGCTTTCTGCCCTGGCCCTGGGAGCTGCCTGCTGCTCAGCAGAGACGCCTGGCCTGGAGGACAGACAGCAGGGCCCAGCACGGGGTAAGGAAAGCAATGATACAGTACTGAGCTCTGGTACTGACTGAGTACTGCTCTCTCTTCCTCCTGCCTGAGTGAGCCTCAGAAGCAGGAAGCTGGGCCGGGGAGATGGCTCAGTAGAATAAGCGCTTCCCTGGCAAGCGCAAGGGCCTGAGTTCAATCCTTGGTTCTGCTAAAAAAGAAAAAAGAAACCAGGAAGCTGAGGCTTGGAGAGCCTGGAGGGGAGCTTTGCCTCTGTTCCTGTCCTGGGGTGGGTAGGTTGGGCCCGAGCCCAGGCTGGGGCCTCGAGGAAGGAGCACCAGGAAGGGTGGGCTGGGATGGAACTATGGAGGCCCAGGACTGGCAGAGACGGAGCTCCCAGCCTCAGTTTCCAGGGTGGGGACAGCGCCTCAGGCAGTCTCAGCCGCCTCCAGGCTGGAGAGCTGGTGCAGGACGGAGGAACCTGTGCCTGCTTGTGCCACCGCCTTCTCACCGTTTCCCTGTCCACCGTGAAGGGGAGCTGTACTTCCTGTCCACGGGTGTGCCGAGTGCCACGGCGGCCCATGGTGTTGTCTACAAGGTGGTTGACCCGTCACGGTGAGTCCTTGGCACGGCTGACCCCAGGGAGGGCAGGAATGAATGAATGGTTGTTTCTCTAAACTCCTCCCAGCCCTCCTCAGCTGACTTCCCCACCAGGCTGCACACTGTCACGGCTGAGGGGACCCTGTAGTGCCCCCAGCACAGTCCCCTTGGCCACCCTCAAGGCGTCATTCATGTTCAGCAGAGCTGGAAGGAGTCTGCTGCACCCTGTTGCCCTAAACTCAGAGACACACTAGGTGTAGGAAAGCCGGGAAACACCCAGGGATCTTGAAAAAAAATTTTTTTTTTAAAGTTTGTAATAGTTTTAGATAAACAGATAGGTTGTAAAACAACAGCAACAGCAGTCCACACCCAGCATCCCCTGTTCTCAATATGGCATCAGAGAACACTTGCCACCACTAGTGAGCTCAGAGGGACACACTATCATTAACTAAGCCCTTTGGTCTTTTGTTGGTGTTGTTAGCGGTGGTGTTTGTTTTGAGACAAGGTCTCTCTGTGAAGCTCAGTGCCTCAGGCTCTTGGCAGCCCTCCTGCCTCAGCCTCCCGAGAGCTGAGACTACAGACGTGCGTGCGTCACCGTGTCCAGCAGTCTTTCAGTCTTTTAAAAAGCGCTCTGGTTGTTCCCTCCCTGCCCTTTTTATTTATTCTAGGATCCCATCCAGAACCCCTGATTACATTTCATCATCATGTCTCCACGACTTCCTCTGGTCTCGCTCTGTGACAGTGTCTCACATTTTCCTTGGTTACCAAATTTGTGTGTGTGTGTTTAAAGTACAAATACACATATATATTTGGTACTGGACAAAAAGTACAAATATATTAAATAATTACCTGACTTTATCAAGAAAAATGTAAGCGCCTGTCCTTCGTCTCCCTCCTCGTCTCCCTGAGGCCCCGTGGTGTCGCTCTCTGAGGGGTGCCTGAGGCGAACTGTGTATCCTCTACTCCTGGTGCAAACTTCTTCCTGTCCCAGCCCCCATCCTCCCAGGGATCTTTCTGCTGAGTCACTGAGCCACAAATGCCTTACCCATTCCTTGGAATTGGAAGTTATTTCCATTTTTTTCTTTTTTAAAGCATGCCTCTCTAAGGCAATAGCGCATCTGGGGAGTGCCTGGTCCTGCCCGCGGTGGTTGCAGCTGTGTCCCCCCTTGACTTCTAGTCCCCAATAGAGAGAGGGGTCTGAGGAGATGCCAGAGCTTCTTGCATTCTGGCCTAGGCATGGGGCATCGCTATGGCTTCAAGGGGCCAGCGTTCCTCCCTGGGTCTCTTTGCTTTTGGAGCAAAGCCTGTGTCTCCTCCCGTCCGGAGGCCACCCCATGTCATGTGGCTGTCCCCACTCTGCACTGATGGGTGCTGGGCCCCAGGAGCCAGTCTGGGAACAGGTCGGTTCCATTCAGAGAACCTTAGATGGATAGCCAAAAACTAATTAAAATGGAATCCCTTTCCTTCTTGAGCCTCTGAGGATGTTGGAGGAGGCCACTGCACGCCCTGGCAACCTCCCTACCCCTTTCCTCCGGCAGCTCTCTCAGGCCCAGTCCCCCAGCTTGGCCCTGGCCAGGGGCTCCTGCCCACAGTTCCCTCCTCGCCTGCTTGCATTCTACTTCAGCCAGCCTTGCCCTTCCTAGCGTCCACTGGTGGTGCCATTGCAGAAACCCAGGGGACAGGGGCCATCCTGGAAGCCAGGGTCAGGGAAGGAGGCCATGCAGTTCTGGTAGTGGACTGGGCCTGAGGTGGCTGGGAGCAGGGGCTTTGGTGCAGCTCTAGCCAAGGTGGCTGGGCAGGCATGAGGCCGGCGTAGGACATGTGTGTCCTGGAGCTGGGCTGTCTTAGGACTCTGTGGGCCTGGAGGGGTAAGGTACCACAGGGCCAGCTGTCACTCCTGTTCTAGTCCACGCCTCCCAACTCTTACCTCCCTGTGTGGGTGGGTGCCAGAGGCACAGGGGTGGCCTCCAGGTGAGACTCATGACCTCCTCCGTGTCTCTGGCAGGCGAGCACCACCCGGCAAGTGTCAGATCCACCCTGCACCAGTGCAAGTGAGGAGCCGCCTCATCCCCTTTGTGCCCAAGGAAAGTAAGTGCCCACTGAGGGGTTCACTGTGGGGGAGGGTTCCCAGAGTGGCCCCTGCCCCCCTCCAACCAGGCTTGGGCCCTTCCTTGGCCCCTGGGCCCAGCCCATTCCACGCATACATCTGACACCTATGAAGGTGGGTGGAAGTACATCTAGCGTGAGCCTTGCTAGATGGGCCCGAGGCTGTGAGCAGGTGGCTGCAGAGGCTGCTGGCCTCAAGGAGGGGGTAGCAAAGGCAGGAAAAGCCATGTCTAGAAAGGAGTGCCCCGAGTTCCCCAGGGGGGACTGAGAGAGGATGTCTGTGTTGAGCAAGGCAGGCTGAGCTGCTGGGCTTGGGGTCGCTATATCCATCCCTCTACCCACCTGTCTATCCTTGTGTGTTAGCAGTCCTGTCGCTAAGCAGTAGCACCCAACACCCACAGCTTAAACTAGGAGAGGTTTACTTCAGCTCATGGTTCAGGGGACTCAGCCCCTGAGTCCAAGGGGACTGGCTCCAAGGGGGCAGTATCATGGTAGAAAGGTGGGGAGGACAGCCACTTGCCCACTGCAGCCAGAGAAGACCCTATTGACACTCCCCTTCCCACCAGACCCTGCCTCCCAAAAGCACACCTAGCTATGAACTATCAGTGGATGGATCCACTGAGTGTCGCTGGCTGTGGTCTGATCATCTTCCAGAAGCTGCACTTTTGAGTGCGTGAGACTGCTGGGGAACACGTCAGACCTAAACCGTAACACCATGCATCCATCCACCCACCCTTCCTTCCATCCACCCATCATTCATCTATCTGTTCACTTATTCCCCCACCTTATCCATCCATCCATGCATCCGTCCATCTGCCCAATTGACCATCCATCCATCCATCCATCCATCCATCCATCCATCCATCCATCCATCTGCCCGCCTGCCCATCCATCCATCCATCCATCCATGCATCCGTCTATCTGCCCACCTGCCCATCCATCCATCCATCCATCCATCCATCCATCCATCCATCCATGCATCCATCCATCTGCCCACCTGCCCATCCATGCATCCGTCCATCTGCCCACCTG
>NW_004524646.1:11482922-11503817 GCF_000260255.1 Octodon degus
CATCCGTCCATCTGCCCACCTGCCCTTCCATCCATCCCCCCCACCACATGCCTTGCACACACTGGGGACACTGACCCTGAGCAAGATGGCTATGGTCTTTGCCTTCTCAGGTTGTTACATGTAATTGTCCAGCTTGAAAATATTGACAATTTGACAATATTGAAAATAGTTTACAATTTTAAGAGCTACTGTGTGGGCATCAGGACCTGTTTTCATGGGCTCAGTGCATCCACAGGTCACTGGGCTGGGGGAGGTGGGTACCTGGGCAGAAGGACAGGGCAGGAAAGGGGAGGCGACATTTCAGAGGGCACTGCTGGCTGCAGTTGGCTGTGGGCTTGGTGGGTTCTCCATTCACTCCTTAAGCAGCGCCTGGCACTTGTGTCTGTGACCCACTCTGTGCTGGAACTGAGCCACAGGGAGAGGTCAGCCCGGCCCCATCCAGGCTGGACCAGACTGAGAAGTGATTTAGTGCTGCAGCCCCTTCGGGGCTCCAGCCCAGGCAGCAAGGGTTTCTGCAGCCTGGAGAGAAGAGGAAGGAAGGGGTGCTGTGGGGCAGGGCAGGGGCTGGGTTAGAGCAGGTCGGGAAGTCTGGGTAAAGGAGCAGCAGCATCTGCAGGGGCACAGGCAAGGCCCTGTAGGTGGCGTGGAACCCTCCATGGCACTGTGCCTGGACCCAGCCTGCTCTTGGCCTTGTTCCGAGAGGTATTTCTCAGGACATCCCAGTGGCTTTCAAATGGGGAGGGACTCAGAAGGACTTTGGCTGCTGCCCCCGTGACCCTCTGTAGGAAGTGACTAACCCATAAATGAATGGAGAGAGGGCCCTTTGCTCTTAGAAGCTTTTGGACAGAATGTGGCCCTCTCCTCCACATCCTGGGGACCCCAGGAGCAGGGCCAGGGATGGGTGACCCAGTATCTAAGTGGCTTCCAGGACTGTTCGTTGCATGGACCAGCGCCAGGCGGGTGTCCTAAAGCCTGGTGTGACCAGAGAAGGCCCCATGCTGCTCTAAGAGCCACACTAGAGGGCAGATGGAGAACATCTTTCTCTCTAGTCTGCCTTCCTCATAGACTGCGGGCTGCAGGGATGGGGAGACAAGCTGCACGGGCAACTGGGGTACTCCTGCCCACTTGCACATCCTCTATGCAGAGTTCATCTGGACTCCGGGGAGCACCCTGAGCCCCACGGTGCGCACGCCCACCAAAGCACCTCGCCGCAGCCGCCCCACGGCTCCTGCACCTGTGCCCACCCCACGGCCGAACCGCCCCACCCCGCGGCCAAGCCACCCCACCGGACAGCCAACCCATCCCACCCGGAGGCCAGGAGGCCGGAGGGGCAGTGGGCGACGGCGTGGACGGCCAAGCACAGCAGGCCCAAGGCCCTCAGACGGCGCAGTGCGCTTGGTGCGGCCCGTGGGGCTGAGCCCCGGCCGCGGCCGCGTGGAGGTGTTCACGGGTGGCCGCTGGGGTACTGTGTGTGACGATGCCTGGGACAGCAAGGCCGCGGCTGTCGTGTGCCGCCAGCTGGGCTTTACCCAAGTTGTGCGTGCAGCCAAGCGCGCCGAGTTCGGCGAGGGCCGCGCACTACCCATCCTGCTGGACGACGTGCGCTGCACAGGCTCTGAGCGCACCCTGCTGCAGTGCACACATGCCGGCGTGGGCTCGCACAACTGCGGGCACGAGGAGGACGCGGGAGTTGTGTGCAGCCATCGAGACCCAGACTTGTAAGCAAAGCGCTGCTGTGCGGAGGGGCTGCCCCTCTCGAGCTCTTCCGCCCTGTGCGCCTGGCGCTGCGCTGAATCCGAAGGCAGAGGCCGGCATGGGTGCGCCTAAGAGGTGGCCACTGTGTGCTGTGCTGCTGCATCCAGGTGAGGGGCGCATGCCTCCTGGGGCCCCACCCCGCGAGCCCGCCGCAGACCCTGCCAGTGCCTGCGCTGGGGCAGGGGGGCCTCTTTCTACCTTCCAGTGACCTGGAAGCAGCAGGAGTGCAGTCTGGCCCTGGACCCCAAGGACACTGGGCAGCCACCCTTCAGGGGCAGACATGGCCCCTGGTGGAGAACAGAGACACAGTTGGCAGATTGGAAGAGGGGCCCGGCCTGCCCCGCCCTGGACAGGAGTGGAAGGTGCCCCACTGGCTGTGCAGCCAGACATGGGAACACAGTCCTGGGAGCTGGCGAGAGCAGGAGGGCACCTGGAGCTGAGAGAAGCCAGGTTACCTGGTGGCTGTGGCTGCCCACCAGAAGGCCAGGCTACCCAAGAGGAAGCCAGCGCCCAGCAGGGGACAGCTGGCTGGACAGCAGGAGGTCTCTGGGGCCACCCACCAGCAATGTCTCCTGGTTCCCTGGACCTCAATGTCATGCTGAGCCTGTGTGACAGCCCTGGTTGGGGCAGAGCTTCCAGCAGCCTTGCTAGCACCCATGGGCATGGGGGCCTCACCACCTTCTGGGCTGTGTTGGCACCCCTGGGCCACCTCTGTCACCTCCATCCCCACCCCTACTCTGGAGTCCCAGGGATGCTAATACTGCCAGCTCCACTTAGGGACCACCAGGCTCTGGGGCCAGTGAGACAGTGACACTCACCAGTGTTGTGCCGCAGATGTGACTGTCCCCCACCCCCTCCAGTCTCTTCTCTGCCCAGCTGGCCTGGGGTGCAAGGAGAGGGGTGGGGGAGAAGGTGACTTGGCCTGTAGCTCCATTTTTCTTGCTGGCAAAAGTTTTCTTGCTTGTGAGGTCTTCAGCCCAGGCCCTGAGCCAGGCCACGGGGACTCAAGGACATCAGGGTCTGGGTAGGTAGGTGAGCACACAGGTCCCGTGCAACAGGCGGTGACAGTCACCTGCAGGAGGAGGCTCTGCCTGCAAGGAGTTCTGGGTAGAACTGGTCCCAGGGCAGTGAGCCTGGTGCAGGCCTAGTACAAGAAAGCTTAGGGGTTGTCCTCGATCAAATTTGGAGGCTGGGAGTTCCTGGCTGTCAATGACTGAGCTGTTACAGAAATGAAAGGACAAAGATCAGGGCATGGGAGAAAGCTGTACAGCTGCTAGCAGGAGGCTGGTGGCAGGTGAACCGTGTCCCCTGCCCCAGGGCCAGGCATCCTCCTGCAGCACCGATCAGGGAGTGCAGTAAGTGCCCTGGGGTGACCCAAGGGAGCAGTGCAGTGCAGGGATTCTGGGCCGGCCACTAAATGAGGGCACTGATTGCTGCAGGACCCCTTGAGGTTGGGAGTGACAAAGTCCTTTTCCAAGGTGGCGTCATCGACACAGGGTGCCCTGCCAGCTGTGGGAGGGGTCAAGTGTCCCACAAACCGTTTTTTCATTGATGAACTCTACCTCCTCCCTTCTGTTTTTGGGCCCATCTCATTGAACTGGGGATCTCTGGTCATCTGCCTGGTGCATGCCTGGTTGGTGGGACCCAGCCCCTGTGGCTCATCTGTCCCCTAGCATTGCACATGGAGGTCACCATTAGCACTGTCATTGAGTGTGGACCGAGTGTGGGGCTCATCAGTCCTCAGGAATTGCAGTGGGGGAAGCAGAGGTCAATTTCCCAGCACAGGAGGAGGAAGCCAAGGCCGAGCTGGAGCTGAATCTGCTCTGGAGCATGCTTTCCACTAGCCCAGGGCTGCTGCACCAGCCCGGAGCCCCACCTAGAGCAGCTGTCAGCTTGGGGGAGCAGAGCATGACCCGTGGGCCTCCCGGCACCTGGGGCTGCTTGCATGGCATCTTTTAGGAGGCAAGGACATGCTGGAGCCAGCAGGGCCCTCAGGAGTGGGGGGTGGTTCTGGAGGCCAGGTCAGCACAGTGACCCCACTTGCTAGCCCCAGCAGCTGTCCCTAGAGAGCTCTGGGCAACAAGACAGCCTCCTGCCCTCTGGACAGTGCGCCTTCCTGGCAGGGTGCTTCCCCTCCCTTCTTCCGTTCCATGTTGCTTTTTAAAAAAATCCTGCTGCCATGTTGCTTTTTGTTGTTGTTGTTGTCACTTTGTTTTTGAGACAAAGCTGGCCTTGAACTCACTATGTAGCCCAAGGTGGGAGTGATCCTCTTGCCTCAGCCTCCTGAGTGCTGGGATTACAGGGGCGTGCCACTGTGCCCCACTTTCCCCCTATTTCCTGACTACCTTTCAGGCTCAAAGAGACTCGGCTGCAGCTTGACATTTCAGAAGGAGGGGACAGAGTCACCACCTCTACCTTACAGATGTGGAAGCAGAGGCCCAGGATGGTTGTCCCGAGCCAGGTGTCACACAGCCAGCATTCACATTTGCATCTGGGAAGCCTACTCTGGAGCCTCAGCTGCTGTCCTTGGGAACCTGAGCTCCAAGTCCCCAGGTGGAGCCTGTGGGTGACCCTGCCCCTCTCCTCCAGTTTGCTGTCGATCAGCATTTGGGTGGGGGAGGGGTCCCCACAACTGGACAGCTTAGCTGCAGGGGCCTCACGTGCAGGACTCATCCTGGCTCCAGCTATAGAAGCAACATTCTGGGGCCCCTTGTTCCTTTATCTGTGTCCCCTGGGTCGCAGCCCAGGTGGCCACCCCTTTCCTCTGACAGTAGGCAAGTTCTTTTGCCCTAGCAGCTCTGACAGCCATGAGCAGCGGGCATCCTCCAGCTGCCCAAGGGACATACTTACAGATGTGTGGCTGGGGGATTGCTGAAGGTTCAAGGCTGGAGCCCAGGTTTCAGTCCTGACCACGTGGGGCGTGACCTTGGGCCAGTCACTTGCCCTCTCAGTTGGCCCCACAGTGTTGCTGGACAGAAAATGTCAAGGCATGGCAACAGTGCTGTTCCTGTTTCAGGTGCTTCCTGGACAGCAAGCACTGCACCCGGCTGGTGGCATTCACTGTGGCAGCTGCCACCTGTGCAAGACAGAGTGGGGACAGGCGAGTCACGTGGAGAGCCAGCTTTTATGGGGCACCAGCTGCACGCCCTGAGCAGCCCAACAGCAGCATCCCTCTTTCCCAGCCCCAGGGGAATGTATTTGAGATCTGTCCTGCAGTGCGTGGGCCTCCTCCTCCACAGGGCTCCTCCACCGTCCTTCTGGGTTCCCAAGAGACTCACAGTGTTTAACTCACAGGGGCTTAACGTTTGCCACTTGAGCAGTGCAAATGTTTCCAGTAGCATGTTAAAAAGTAACAAGACACAGGTGAAATGATTTTAACTGTATTTAACCCAACATATTAAAATTTATTTTAATGATCAATATTTTAATTTTTTACTTTTCTAGGTATTAAATTTATGAAATCTGGTATTTTATACACAGACAACATCCCGACTTGGGCTGGCCGCGGTTCAAGGCCTGATGTGGGGGGCACATGTGGCCAGGCGCTGCCTTGCTGGACCGCAGGGCATGGGGTAGGCCCGGTGCCTCTGGGCAGCGCCCTCTGCTGGCGGCTGGAGGTGCTGCCTGTCCAGGACAAGAGCCTCAAGCTTGTGTCCGCCCGCTGATAGCATCTCATGGGGGAACATCAAATGAGAGGATAATAGGACAGAGTGGCTGTGACGTCGGGGACTCGCCCTTGTCGGGGACAGAGGCTGCTCTGGACAACAATGCTGGGGTGAGCCATGGTCACGCCTTCTGCTCTTGCGAATATTAACGCTGACCCCTCTGCTTCACCCTGGCTGGACAGACTCACGCTGGGCACTTACCCGGATGTTGCTCTTGCCTGCATCCTGTGGGCCTCAGCCTGTGCCTAGCTAGAGCTGTTCAGGACCTGGCCCTGCCCCTGCCCCTAGTGGCCTAGAGAGACAAAGAGCCTTCACACGGCCTGAGGAACTGGTACTAGCCGTGACCACGTCAGGCTTTCTAGCTGATCACCCTACCGCCGCTGAGATCATGCAGGAAGTCTATGCCCTGCACCTTCCTGTACATTGCTCCAAGCCCTAGGGACTCTGCGACCTCACCAGCCTGTCTCAGGCGCGCGCCTGCGGCTGCTCTCGCGCCACACGGGGGCGCCATGGCAAACCCGAGTCCCCCACGGTCCAGGTCCCTGTGCAGGATCCACAGCTGTCCCTGAGTGCTCCCCTGGAAAGAAATCGCGGACCCAAAATCCCAGAGTTGGCCTCTTCTGTCATAGCGGTGAAGAGGCAGCTTGCACCGGGGAAAGGAGTGTTAGCTGTTTCGAAGTGACCCTCTGGCCTCTCCAGGCACACGTGTCGCTTTCCTTGGCGACGGCCCTCGCTACCTAGGTTTTACCTCATCTTCCCCCCTCCGGGCCTGGGTCCACACCTTGGACCAGAGCTGCCCTGGGTTGGGGAGGCTCCGGCGGCGCCCGGGCGAGCCTTCATCCTCAATTCCAGGCCTCCCATCCTGCAGGGTCCTCGTCACCCGTCTGTGGCTCCTCTGTGTGGACAGCCCGGCAAGGGAGGAGCAGCAGGACCCCACTAGGAAAGCTTTGGGTGCCGAGGGTTCCTGGGAGAAGTCTGGGAACAGCCGGCGTGACCTGGGAATCTGGTGGCCGGGAGAGCAGAAAGGAAGGAGCGTAGTACCGCGCGCGCGGGGTTTCGCCGTTATTTAGAGGCGCCAAAGGGGCGGAGCCAACAAGCAGCATGGGATGGGGGGGGAGAATCAGAGTTGCCAGGGACAACGCGTTCTGGGCGGGGCTGGTATCAGGGCGGAGCTTGAGTCAGAGGGGGCGGGGATGGGCGGGGCCTTAGGCAGAATCAAAGTTGTGATTGGTGGATACTGCCCAATATGGGCGGGGCCGGATGGAGGGTTTGGGCGGAGCTTGTATGGGGCGGGGCAGAGAGGGGGAGGGTCCTGAGCTCAGGAGCCGGAGGCGGACACGTGGTTGGCGGGGACCGCGGCCGGGGAGGGGTCGAGCTGGCGGGGGCGGAGCCGAGCGGGCGGGGGCGGTGCTGGGTTGCGCGGGGCCTGGGGCCCAGGCTGCTCGCGGCTCTGACAGCTAAGTCGGCTCGCGGCCTCCCGCCCCCTCGGCTCCCGGCGCCGACCCCGGCCGGGCCTGACCAAGAGCCATGAGCCCCGGGCTGCTGCTGCTTGGCAGCGCCGTGCTGCTCGCCTTCGGCCTCTGCTGCACCTTCGTGCACCGCGCTCGCAGCCGCTACGAGCACATCCCCGGGCCGCCGCGGTCCAGGTGAGCGGGGGTGGGGAGGGGGCCGCGGGACGTCGGGCCGGGGTGGGGACCACGGGGACCAGGAGCGGCCTCGACTCGGCGCCCGCGTGCCCGGGGCCGGGGGCGCTCACTATTCTTAGCAGCGATTACTCACCGCCACCGCAGCTGCCTGGCTGGGCCCCGCAGCCGCGACGACAGTGACAGCCCTGTCAGGTAGGCGCTATTGTCACCCCATCGTTCAGACCGGGAAACTGAGGCGCGCGGAGGCGAAGTCACCTGTCCAAGGTCACGCGGTCGGTGAGCCCGGATTCCAACCCGGGTCTGCCTGACTCAAAAGTGGGTGCTCTTAACTTTGGGATGCAGACAGGGCCGGCTGGTCAAAGTGCAGAGTGCCCTACCAGGTCGCGTTCCGGTGTGTCTGTCTTGTGTCTGTCCTGGGGTGCCCCATGTGTCGCCTCAGCCCTTCCAGTCCGATCTTGGACTCTATCCAGCGCCCCCTCCAGGTTAGATTAGATGTGGCATTCAGGTCCTTGCGCGGAGGGCTTCTGGTCACTTTGGAGCTAGAAAACCCAGTTTCAAATTAAGTCCATCGGCAGGGCCAGCAGCCCCCCCCCCCGCCCCCCCGCTGATTTTCAGAGCTGGACCTCTAAGATTCCCCTCCTTCTGTCCTCTGCCTTCCACCGCTGCCACCTTGTCCGCATTCCCCTTTCCCAATCCTTAAACGGCAGCTTCTTCCTTTGCTCACGTTAAATTGGCCTCCCAGCCCTCCAGCCCTGAGCTCCTCTGGGGCGGCCCACCCCGAAGTCACCTTGTGCTCACCTGTTGCCTGTCTCTGCACCTGTTGCCTGTGTCTTCTGCTTTAGAGTGTGAGCCCCGGAGGGCAGGGACGCTCTGTTGGGCTCAAGGATTCCAAGTGCCTGGCATATTGCAGCTACTCAATAAATATCTGTTGAATGAATGAATAAACAACATATTAGACACGCTTTTTAAGATCTCAGTCATGAACATTCTAGAAGGTGTCCATTTCCAGCCCAAGCTAGAGGAGCTGAGTTTAGAAGCCTGGGCTCCTGCTAAATGGGGTTGGTGATGATGCCTGTGGCTGGTACTTCTGGGAGGTCTCCAGCAGGATTTCCACCCTCCCTGGGGCCTCTACTACCCTGGGGTCACCCCAAGATACCTTATCCCTTGCCTAGAAGATGGCTCAGAGTCCTCTTGCTCACCTCCTGAACATATTATATTCACTTTATAAATCCCTACTGAAGTCATTGAGTAAATTTTCCTTCACCTTAAAATGGTGATTATTTGTGCAACCTTTTGTGAAGTGTCTGTCTCCCCACGGGCCCTGTCTCTCTCTCATCCCCTGCTGTATCCTTGGCTCTAGCACAGCAGCACCTGGACCATACATGGCAGGAATCCAAAGCACCTGGACCCTCCCAGGGGCTTTTCCAGGTACCTTCTCACCCTTTCTGGTTTCAAATCTCTCACCACAGGTTGAAACTGAATGGGTTCAGTTCCTTCCCTTATGAGTTTTGTTGTTCCTAGGCCTCCTCATAAACCCAAGAGCTTCCAGGATTGCACACCTGGTCAGGTCTGTCTGAAAAAGAAACTCAGTCAGTCCCCTTTCCCTCCATCTTTCCTGAAAGTCAAGCTGTAGTTTGTAGGTTGCAACATTTACCCTTTTAAAGTGTCCAATTTTGAGGTTTTTAAAATAGAGTCACCAAGTTATACAACCATTCCTGCAAATTCCAGAAGGCTCCAGCATTCTGTGAGGAAACTCAGACCCACTGGCCACCTCTCCTCACCCCACACCCACAGCTGGAGAACTACTCTGAAACCTGTCGCCATGGGTTCCACCCCTGTCCCCTGGACATCTCACAGACTTGCAGTCCCATGTTATATGGCCGTTTGGTTCTTTCACTTAGCACAACACTTCAGGACCCATCTGTGCAGCAGCATGCGTCCATATTTTTCCCTTTTCATGGCTGGAGTTTCCCCATCTCTGCCCCGCAGATGCTGCTTGTGACCTTAGGTCTGTGGGGGTGGGTAGAGGAGAGGCAGGAGGCTGATTAGAATCACAGTTGGGCTCTTTATTCTAGGGAGGTGAACTGAACAATGAGTTTGTAAAAAGACTTTGGATTAAAACTTGGTTGGTGGTCAAATATCAAACAGCAAGGGAAAGCTCTGGAAGCTCTTCTAGCACAAACCAGCTGCTTTGGCATTAAAAGCCCGGATGCCCAAACCGTGATTAGCACCCCGAGGCTGGCAAGAAGCGGTGTAATAAGTCCCCGGCACTGGCATTTGTCCCTTGGTGTCTCAGGGGTGTTCCGCTCCCACCCCCAGCCTCCAGATTCTATAGGAAGCCCTCTCCTCCAGGATGCCCTCCCTGGTGTCCCTTCCCTCTGCTCTTATGACCTTCCACTGCACAAGGCGAAACCTTAGACTCCACATGTCTACCCCACACAAACCCCCTGCCTCTCCATTTCCCTGACACTGCTCTGACACTCCTCAGCAGTCTTCACTGTCCCAGTCCATACAATGGGTGTCAGCCTGACTGGGAAAGATCTCTCTCTCTCTCTCTCTCTGACACTGCTCTGACACTCCTCAGCAGTCTTCACTGTCCCAGTCCATACAATGGGTGTCAGCCTGACTGGGAAAGATCTCTCTCTCTCTCTCTCTCTCTCTCTCTCTCTCTCTCTCTCTCTCTCTCCCTCCCTCCCTCCCTCCCTCCCTCCCTCCCTCCCTCTCCCCCCTCCTTGTTTTGTTCCTCTTGCCCTAACTCCCAGACTGTGTTGGTTGTCCCTCCAACTCTTCAGGGATGGGGTCTGTTCAGCAAGGAGCAGGTTGGTTGCAACCTGGGGCCAAGGGCACTGCTGGCTCTGTCCTATGGGGCATCCACTGGATTCCTGTGGCATGTGCAGTGTGGCCCTTAGTCTCCTGGTGGGTGGCCCACACCTCAGCCACTATGCAGGCGCTTTCTCCTTTGGGTGGCCTGCAGCGGGCCCTGCAGATCCCCTCTGCTGAAGTTACTGCCCCACGCTTTCTCCTTCCATAGGAAACCCTGGCCCCCACAAGTTAGAGGACAGGAGTGTCGCCGAGTGTGGGCTGTCTTCTCTGCCCTCCCTCCCTGAACTAGCCTCCGACTGCCATGTCCAGTTTCTTTCCCGGGCCTGTCCAGTGGGCTTCCGTCCCTTCCCTGTGCGCCTAGTGCTGAGGGACAAGTCCTACCCAGCCTTATCTGCTTATTTCTAGCAAGCGCCCCTGTCTTCTCACTAGCGCCCCCTGCAGGAACAGGAAGGAATGGTTCTCAGTTCCCTTTCCTGCCTGGCACGGAGTCCCTGCCTCCCCCCACCCCTCCGCTTTCCTTCCCAGGGGGCTGTGGACCCCAAGAGTCAAGGTGGAGGCTCTGGAGAGGCAGGCAGGGTCCAGGTTGGCTCCAATGCTCAAATCTGAGCTTCGGGGCGTGACGCTGAGCCAGCTAGCTAATTCTGTGTGCCGGAGCCAGGATTCATAGCAGCAGGCAGCCTCCCGCCTTCTCTGCAGTCCTCTGCTCTTCCCTCCACCCCTGCTCAGTTTTTCTCTCTTGAACCCGGCACTCAACGGGCTGGAGGCCCGAGTGAAGCTGCTCTGCTCCAGTGACCACCATGTGGCTGAACCCAACTTCCGGCCTCGCCTCCTTGTCCCAGTGGCAGAGCGGGTTCCCTGTCTTGCTCTCTCCTTGGCTTCCTTCTCGAGCAGCCCCTGTGCTTCCGTCCCCTCCGCTGTCCCTTTGTGCCTGACCTGTCCTTGGTGGCCCATGCTGTCTTTTCTGTGTGCTACAAGTCCCAGCCAGTTTACTGCTAGCTTTTTGCACCTGCCCTCATCTTCTCACCAGTGTCCTTTGCAGGAACCAGAAGGAACGGTTTGTATCTCTCTATTGAATTTCACCCCTGGCCAAGGCCACCTGTCCCCACTGGACTAGCACTCACTGCCTCCTGTGCCCCAGACTTCCTGTCTGCTCCCTGTTGCTGTAAAGGGTTAAGTGGACACCACAGACCTACAGGGTCCAAACCCAAGCTCCTGGTTTCACCTACTCACGCCTGGTTCTTCCTCCCAAAGCCAATCGTGAGACAGAAACAAGGTGCAAGAAGTGAAGGGGTGCACAGGGTGGGAGGGAATAGAAAAGGAGAGAAGAAAGCCAGAAGAGGAAGGTATCTCTGGGGAAGCCGAGGCACAGTTGTCCTAGCAGCCCTGGGGGCCAGCAGAGCTGAGCTACCCCAGCCCGGGTGGGGTACTGGCTGCATAGGGGTGCGTCTGTCTTCCAGGACTTCCAGCCTGTGCTCCCTTTGAGCAGAGCCAGAACCTGGGGCATTGGCCAGTGCCACAACACCCTCTGCCCAGTGAACAACTCTTGGGTCATTGCCATGCCAGGACCCAGGCCCCCTTCATCCTTGACACATCTTGTGCCCCTCACCCAAGGCAGCAGCTCTTCCCTTCCCTGCTGTGCTAACTTCCCAGAGGTCTGGACAGGAGCTCCTGTGCCCTGCATGACCCTACACCCAGTCTCGGTGCCCACGTGGGCTGCTCGCTGCCCAGGCACACGCTGCCTCAGGGCCTTTGCACCTGCAGCCCCCAGAGCCCTCCTGCAGGCAAGTCTTGCTCCTACATAGGGCCCTTCTTGGAAGGGCGCCCCTGCCTGTGTGGAGTGGTCACCCCCACACCTCCCGCCAGCACTCTATGCGTTTTTCTCTCTGGCATTTTATTTATTCACTCGCTTGCTTTTCTACTCTCTACCTCTCCTGGGGAGACTCTGATTGCTGTGACCCAGAAAGCTCGAGTTGCAATTCTGTTGTCAGCATTCAGGACGCTGTGCGGAGCAGGGCTGGAATAACACCTTACAGGAGACAGGAAGTGGCGCGCACCTTGAAATGCCCTTCACGGCACCCCCAACAGGCCGGGTGCAGGGCATGGGATCACAACCTGCTTGCATAAAGAGTCCCCCTGTGAGATTTCACAGCCCTTGGTACAAGGCGCACACTTGGGGGCAGGTGACCTGGCTTCGCGGCCTGCCCCACCTCAAATTGGGTTCATTATTTGTAAGTGAAAAGGTGACCCAGGCTAAGAGGAGGCCTCTGGCCTGGGCCCCGACCCCCTGTGTGCCTTGGAGGCCCAGGAGCTCTGCACAATGTCACTGTCCCTCCTGTGTCTACTTGGACCGCTGGCCGAGTGGCCCAGGAGAAGCAGAAGCATCTGCTCTCTGATGAGGGCTTCGGTGCCAGGCAGACCCAGGTTTTGAGTCCAATCTGCGTTGCCACCGGTGGCCCCAGGCCAGGGCCAGTTCTTACCTGTGCCTCAGTCCTCCGTCTGCTGTGGGAATGTGGGGGCGGGGCGCGCTCTAACGCAGGCTATGGCGGGCCTCAAGTTTCTTGTTTCTTCTAGTTTCTTTCTAGGACACCTTCCCTACTTTTGGAAAAAGGATGAGGTTGGTGGTCGAGTGCTCCAAGATATGTTTTTGGAGTGGTAGGTTCCAACTTGTCACCTGCACCCTCGTCCTTCCCCTTGGGGGAAGCTCACCCACCCAGTCCAGCCCTTCCCTGACCCTGTCATATCCCAGCCTGTGGTCCCTACCGGTGTGGAGGGACATGGGGCAGGGTGGAAGCCACCGCCTGCTACTCACTGACCAAGGGACTTATCGCAGCCATCAGAAGCCCTCAGAGCCTCAGTTTCCTCATCTGTAAACTGGGTGAGGAGGTGTTACTAAAGTGTGGTCATTGTTGGGGGTGGCAGTTTATGCTTTTTCAACACAGTTCCAAGGACAATATTGTTTAATCACATGGATACTCTTAAGGGAATGAAAGGACAGGGGTCTCAACCCTGTCTCATGGATGTGGAAACTGAGGCCGGGTGGAGCATGTGAGTCAGCTTTGTCCTGAGGCCTGCTGGGACCTTGTCCTAGCCAGGGTCCTCCTGTGGCCCACACTGAGGACCCACTGGCCAGGCTGATGGCACCCACCTCTTGGCTGATTGACACCCCCTTTGGGTCATTTTGGTTTGCAGGGCTAAGAAATATGGACCTGTGGTGCGGGTCAACGTCTTCCACAAAACCTCAGTCATTGTTACGAGCCCCGAATCAGTCAAGGTAGGAAGCTGAGCAGTTTCCCTGGCGGGGCCCCT
This sequence comes from Octodon degus, assembly GCF_000260255.1. Taxonomy (NCBI): domain Eukaryota; kingdom Metazoa; phylum Chordata; class Mammalia; order Rodentia; family Octodontidae; genus Octodon; species Octodon degus. Next base: position 11,496,118 of record NW_004524646.1, read on the forward strand.
CCTTTCCCAGGGGTAATGACAGGAAGTGGCCTGGGACTGTGAGGAATGTTCCAGAAAAGGTGCACTTGAGCCCCCCCCCCCAGGGATCTGAAAGGGGTGGGTGGCATTTCTCTGGCCTGCAAGCATTGTCATTTGGGGTGGGGTGGGGTTGGGCTTTGCTGTCCCTGCTTGGGTGGAGAGTGTGGCTCACCAGCCGCGTAGCTCACCCACTTTGGGCTTGGCCACTCTATCTGTGAGATGGAAAGGACCCTCTTGCTGAGATTCTAAGAATTAAATATGAATGGGTTCATCACAAAGTGTCTTTTCTCGGAGACAGGGTCTTGCTATGTAGTTTGGGCTGGCTCTGAACTCACTGTACAGCCCAGGCTGTCCTTGAATTCACAGTGCTCCTCCTGCCTCAGCCCTCAGAGTGCTGGGATCACAGATGTGCTCCACCATGCCTGGCAGGAGCTCTTGTTAGTCCCCATTTAGAGCTAAGGAAGCCAGAAGGTGTGCCACCCAGGGGCTGAGAAGGGGCACCTTTCGCTGGCTTTGCAGTCTAATCCAGGCTCTGCTACCAACTGACTGTGGGACCTGGGATGAGTTTGTCATGGCTCTGGGCTTTCTCGTCTGTAAGACAGAGGCCAGGCCATCTCACATGGGATGGGCATGAAGTGATGTGCGTGAGCCCTACAGCCCATGCCTGGCACACGGCGGCTGCTCTATGGAATGTGTCATTACTGTCCCAGGGGACACAGAGTGGGTGGCTGTGATAGCACTAAAAGGGATCAAATACGACTCAGGGCAGGGGCAGGGGGCTTGTTCTTGTCCTTGTCACTGGCTTTGCAGTCCTGGGGGTGGATCTGCAGCCTCCACTACAGAGCTCACCCCTGCCGCAGACGCAGCGCCCAGCACACACCAGGACAGGGCCCGAATATTTTGTTTGTTTTTTGAGGGGTTTTTTTGTTGTTGTTCGAACTCAGGACCTTGAGCTTGCCAGGCAGGTGCTTATGCCGCTGAGCTATCTCCCTGCCACCGAACATTTTGGTGTCACATTTCTTAACAGAAGGTCACGAGTGATTTCCTAAGAAAGTTCAGCTTCACAGACATGATTTCCGAGCTTTGACGGCAGTCGGCCAAGCCTCATGCTCGGTGGCTTCGGGGCCACTTCATGAGAAAGATCTGTGTTCATGTGGTGGTCACGTTGCAAGTTGAGTTTAGAGAAGTCTTGCATTTGATAGCATCTTTTACATCCAGCTGGGATCACTTGGCTGATAGATTGTTAAGGGCTTTTTCCCTTGTAATGCCTTGTCAGGTGTTAATATTGTTTTGGTTTTGGAGATAAGACCTTACTATGTAATCCAAGCTGGCTTTGAACTCACGGCCATCCTCCTACCAGAGCCGTGGACACACCATTCCTACTTACTGTCCGTTGCACATGGTGCAGTTTGGAGTTCTGGGAGGTGGCTCTCACTTAGCATCTCCAGGTCACCATGGCTGGCCAACAGCTTTATTCTAGGAGAGTCCCTCTTTGTCCTTGTCAGATTCTTCGCCCCGGAGAATCTCTCCTTTAATACAGCCGCCCCAGCTTCATGACTTTACTTCTAGCCTTGTTGTGTTTCTCTTTCTAAGGTAGGTTTCTTGTAGGTAGCATGCAGTTGGGTCTTGCTGCTTTCAGCAGTGTGACAGTCTCTGTCTTTAAACAGGATGCTTGGGCGATCATTTACATTTAATGTGGTTATTTTTATAGGTATGTTTAAATCCACAATAAGCCTCCCCAATTTATGAAATTTGAGCGTGAACTTTCACAGGTGTATTGCATAAGACTTATTTTGTTGGCTTACAAATGAATCCCACTTATGAACAATTTTGAGAACTCTTAAGTTAGGGACTTACTGTGTCATGTCCTGTTTTCCTTCCTTCCTTCCTTCCTTCCTTCCTTCCTTCCTTCCTTCCTTCCTTCCTTCCTTTTTTCCTTCCTTTTTCTCTTTCTCTCCCTTTTCTACCTTTCTCATTTATTTTTATTTTTAATTTTTTTTGTATTTAGTACAGGGTCTACAGGGTCAACAGGGTATCACTATGTAGATCGGACTCATAGTGATCCACCCGTTTACAGCTTCTCAAGCGCTGGGATTACAGATGCGTGCCACCATGCCAAGTCTCAATAGCTATCTCAGTGCACCCTGGGGGTGGGGCCAGCACAGCAGGCCCAGGGATCGAACCCCTGGCCCCTGCATCTGCCTAAGCAAGTGCTTTAATCCACTGAGCTATTTGGCCGGCCCTCTATCTTTCTTTTTTCCTTTCCTTCCCTCCCTCCTTTCCTCCCTCCCTTCCTTCTGTCCTCCTTCTCCCTCCCTTGTCCTAGGGTCTATAATATCAACTTCAATCTACTAACAACACATGGGAAATACCATCCCATTTTTTTCTACTCTTATGAGTTCCTTTTTATCACTATTTTCAGTTGAATTATGTTCTGTCTTTTTTTATTTTTACGTATTTAGCTCAGGGTCTACAGGGTCTCACTACATATCAGACTCCTAATGCTCCTCCTGTTTTCAGCTTCCCAAGCGCTGGGAAGGTGTGTACCAGCACACAACTTCCCAGCTATGTGGCTGGCCCATGTTTTGCCTTGAGGTGCTTTGCTTTATGCTAATTCTATTTGGGATTCTTTGAGCTTCTTGGGTGTGTGGGTTCCTTGGACACATTTATAACATTTGTACAAGATATCTGAAAAATCATATGCCATGTCTATCACTTGTATTATTTCCAAGTCTAATTATAGGTCAGATTTTCCTGTTTGGCCTATCTAGTGTTTTGTTGTTGTTGGATCCTGGGCATTGGGAAATTTATACTGTTGAACAGTAGACTCTGTTTAAAGTACTGGGTGTGCCCTTGAGCATCTGTTGTACCAGCTACTTGGCAGATGAGGTGGGAGGTCACCGGCATCCAGGAGCACAAGGCCAGCCTGGGCTATGAGGTGAGGACCCCATCTCAAAGGTTCAAAAAAGATGATGTTGTTGTATTTGTTTCTAAGAGCGTTGGCCTTCATTTTGGGGGTGGTCAGTGAGGTCCTTTCCAGGTGTGCTTTCAGGTGTCTGCCGACTGAGTTCAGAGGAGAGACTTGACCTCAGCACAAGTGTGTCCCCTCCGGGGAGTGGCCCTCTGCTGAAGCTTTGTACCTGGAGTTTGTCTCCTCTGCCCCATGGGGACTTGGGCAGTTCTGGCCCTGCGAGACCCAAGGAGTGTGCAGCCCTTGTGGCCCAGTGATCCTCTCTTGCCCCAGGAGTCCTGCTCCTGTCCCATGGTGTCACCGCTGTGTGTCCACTGGGTGCTTGTCCCATGCCCCAGGGCCTGGCCAGTCTCTGCACAGCCTCTCGGTTCTTGCCTTCCTGGACTTGGGTCTCTGTGGCCAGCTCCCTGCCTTGCTGTACCATATCTGGGTCTCTCTGTTTGAGACACTGTCCTGAATTGCCTCTGGGCAGAAAACTGGGCTAGGCCTAGGTCACACCTCATGCCTTCCTTTCTTTCTCCTCCTTTTGGTTCACAGCTCTGCGCTGCTTGTCTGAAAATGGTGTCTGAAAGCAGACATTCTGTTCCTTTCTGCCCCATTTTTCTGCTGGGGTGGCAGGAGGAGAGACCTCAGCCAGGCCTGCCTTGGGGTAGCAGAGAGCTGTCGGTAGGGTGACCAGAGGAAAGGGCAAGAGCAGGTGGTTCCTGGGTGTCTTGCACCCCAAAGCTCAGCATAGTGGGCCCGGGTCCCAGCTGCTGGGCAGCAGGCTTTGGGGACACAGTTCCTTCTTCAGCTGGGTGGGCTGCATGGAGCTCAGTCTGCCCAGTACATGGAGGTGGCATTCGCCGCTGTGCATTCTCCAGGTGCCCGACTGATGGCACAGCTTGGTGGTAGACTAGTGTTTGGGAGCAGCCTGGCTGTGGCTACCTCGATTTCCTCTCAGCTGAAACATCAGAGTTAGATCCAGGAGCAGAGCTCACAGAATCCAGCAGCCCTGGGTCATGGCACAGGAGTCCCCGACTGCCACCCTGGGCCACCAGGACCCGGCTCAGCGTCCCATGGGTCCTGCGTCCCTCAACCCGGGACACGGGCTTCTTTCTCCTCCCCAGCTCCAAATCCTGTGTCTGCACAATGAGGCCAGCTTGGGGCCAGTTTGGAACCCTTTTCCTCTGCTTGCATAATGGCAGGTCACATGCTTTAGGGCTGTCTGGGCACCGAGTGAGCTGCGTACAAGGTGCGCATTGGCACCTGGCGTTTATTGAGCACCTGCTGTGTGCCAGGCTTTTCAGGAGGAATGAATTTACTGCTCACAACAGCCTAAGTAGGCAGACACTCTTGAAACCTCTGTCCCATCAGGTCAGGATACTGAGGGGCGGGGAGGTGTCCAACTCAGCAGGGAGCAGAGTTAGCAAGTGGGGAGCAGGGGTGCTGAACCCCTGGAGTCTCTCTCGACCTCCACAGCTGGCCAGGGCTCATGATGCTGGGCCCATGCCCATCATTCCCACTTCCCTGGCAGCACTGTGTGGCCAGAGACAAATCACCTGGCCACTTCTCCTTGTCCCCACGGGTTGCTGGACCTGATGCCAGGGTCACGTGAGACATGCAGCAGCTCCCAGGCGCCTTTCGCAGGAGCCCCGCGTGGCTCTTGTGGGCCCCAAGCTCACGTTGTTTTTTTTTTGGGGGGATGTCTAGAAGTTCCTGATGTCAACCAAGTATAACAAGGACTCCAAGATGTACCGTGCCCTCCAGACCGTGTTCGGAGAGAGGTGAGGAGCAGGATGGCTCTGGGAGCGGGTGGGGGCAGGCATGGGACAGACGACCCACACCCTGCTGTTGTCCTTGTCACTTCCCTGCTCCCCACCCCCTGAGGGGCAGCGGGGTGGGGGCTGCCGAGTCTGAAGCACAGATCCCCACTCTTCTTCACTCACTGTTAATAGATGTAGAACGCTGTGTGCACCCCTGTGCGTGATTTATTTACCTGTGCATGGCACAATTGTCACGAGTGACAGACACTCTCCGTGTCTTCCATGTCAGTGTGTCTGACCCGGGACAGTCAGCACATTTGCAGTCAGGTTCCGGGACCCGCCACCCCGGAGCTGAGCCCCGCAGGACGCCTGCTCTCACCCCCTTCCTCACATGACTTCCCTGTCTCCTGCAGGCTTTTCGGCCAGGGCTTGGTGTCCGAATGCGACTATGAGCGGTGGCACAAGCAGCGCAAAGTCATGGACCTGGCTTTCAGCCGGAGGTGAGCTCGTGGGCCTGGCCGGCCGCTGTGGTGGGGCGTGGCCTACGGGGACCTGGCTCAGCCCAGCGCAGCTGAGAGCAGACGGGAGCAGAGGGCTCTGTGCACCCGGAGCACCGGGTCAGCGGCCGCTGGCTGGAGGCCCCGGGCTCTCGGTCCCTGAGAATTGTGCCGCACTGGGCTGCATTCCCAGCCCTTTTTTAAATTTTAAAATTTGAACCAGGGCCTAAGTCTCTCTGTTTGCGCAAACTGGACCGGAACCTGTGATCCTCCTGCCTCAGCTTCCCGGAGTGCTGGGGCCATGGGTGTGCGCCACCGCTCCGGGTCATTAACTGTTTTATTCCAACAGAATTCACATTTCAAGTAACCCAGCCACTTGGACTGGACGATCCAGTGGCTTTCAGTTGTTTACCTGTGAACTTGGGGAGCCACCACCCCCAAATTTGAGGGCATTTTCATTATTCCCAAACCAGTTCCTCTCCAGTGCCTCACCCCCTCTCCCCCCCCAGGTGGCCAAGGGGGGGCATTTACTTTCTGTCCCTGGCATTCTTGTGCTTGGCATTTCCTACAAGTGAAGTCCTGCAGTATGTGGCCTTTCCGGGCAGGTTTCTTTCACTTAAAATAATCCTTTCATAACTCACTTCCTTCATGGCCCATCCAAATCAGTGTTGTTCCTTTTTATTGCTGAATAATATTCCATTGTGTGGACACTGCACATCCGTTTTTTATTCTTCCGTTAATGATCACTGGGGTCATCTCTACTTTTTGGCTGTTATAAATGGGGCTGCTGTAAACATTTCTACGTGGGTGCTTTTTCCATTTCTTTGGGCTACATACCTGTATAATAGGACAGCTCTGCTTAATAGTTTAAGCAGAGCTTAAACTTTTACTTTAATAAAATTTCAAATTTATAGAAAATTTGCCATATTAGTTTAAGGGACTTCTTATATCTTTTATTTAGATTCCACTTATAGTTTACTGGTAAAATCATTACCTGCTTTATAATTTCTTTTTTATGCATGTACATAAATACCTTTACCTCTTCCTCTGATTTGTATGTCTATTTACATAGTTTCATATAAATTTGTTTGAGAATAAGCTAAGAGGCATCATGGCTCCACCGCCAGGTACTGCGTGTGCCTTTCCTGCGGGCACTACTACATGACTGCAATTTCCTCCTAATCAGTATGGGGAGAAAAATATCAACCTAAAACTGACACCTAACCCACTTTTCAGGGTCATCTTTTGCACACACGTAGCTACTTTTCCTTGTCCAAGGTTGAGGTGGGGACATCATGAGTTCCACTCACTCCCTTGCCCTTTAACCTCTTCCTCCCAGGACAGTTCGCCTTTTGTCTTCACTCGTTTGGCTTTTTGAGACAGAGGCTCCTAAGTAGTGCAGAGTGGTCTTGAGCTTGTGGCAGTGCTCCTGCCTCCGCCCCTGAGAGCTGAGGTCACAGGCATGAGCTGCCACGCCCCGTGCCGGCCCCTTCTTGGTATTGCGTTCAGCGCTCAGTGGCCAGCTGGCCCACACTGTGATTTCTATATTGTCCTGACATAATGCGGGTTGCCTTGTTGTTGGCTAAGACAACAATTTCGATCCCCTGAATTATGAAGGAGAGGACAGATCCTCTGTTGCTTATGGCGTGACTGCCTCGCCTTAGAGAAATATCCAAATGCTGTATCAGCCTGTGGATGTGTGTATGGGGGTAAAAAGCAGATCTGATAGCTTAAAATTCTATTGCAATTTTTTCCCACAAACTACTCAAGCCTAATTTCGTGCAGCTTCCGAATTTTAGAAGATTTTTACTTAATTAAATGTTACTGTGAAGAATTATCATTTTGTGCAGTTTTATAATGTCACGGATGCACCATAGGCCAAGCTTTGCTAATATGTGAGACTTGGGTTTGAGCAGGCCCTTCTCATCAAACTCTCCTAGCTCTTATCTTTTTATTTTGAGACAGTGTCTCACTAAGTTGCTCAGGCTGGGCTCCAACTTGTGACTTTCCTGCTTCAAGGCCCCACAGTGCTGGGATCACAGGTGTGCGCTACCATCCCTGGATAACACAGTCATTAAAGTGATGGTTGGTAGTAAATTCAGTCACTGTCCAATGGGAGGCTCCTACGCCCGGCTACACTTCCAGAATGAATGGCATTGGACGGTCTGTCAGTCAGAGCAAAGCTTGTCAAAGCTCCAAACCACAGCCCCTTTTTCCATGCTTGTTAGATTTCTGCCTGTCAACTCCCTACTCAATCAAGGGGCTCGAGCTTTTAGTAATTTATTTTGTTTTTATATTTAATAGTTTACATTTAGCTGCTATGGGAATACTACACGATTTCTCTTAAATTTGGGGATTGTAAGGGACGCCTCTTAGTATAACCACTTTTACTGCTTTTCCTGATATTTATTTATTTTTTTTTTTAATTTTTTTTTTATTTTTATTTATTTGAGAGAGAGAGAGAGAGAG
>NW_004524646.1:11503927-11506811 GCF_000260255.1 Octodon degus
TGTGGTGCTGGGGGATTGAACCGCGGTCCCTGATGCTTTGCCAAGCTTGTTCTAAGTAGGTGCCTTAGACCACTGAGCCATCTCTCCAGCCCCATGCTTTTCCTGATATTTAAAACATGTCAAAGTTTGTTTTGATCATGATTTTCATATATGCAGGGTTTTGTCTGCCTTGTTTTGATAATTTAAAAATGGTGTTAAGAAGTTTTTTAAAATGCCTTTAATGACCACAGCAGCAGCTTCTCCTAATGAGGACCTGAAGCACACAGTGTGCGGGGCGCGCCTGCTCCCTTCCACTCCCTCAGGGCTGTGCTTTTCCTGGAGCGTGTCCTCTCAGGTCTTTCCAGCAGGTGCTCCTGGGAGAGGAGCGGTCCCCCAGGCCGGCAGGGGCGATGTGGCCAGGAGCTCTGAGCTGCTGCTGTGAGGCCTCATTTCCATCTATGCTTGGGCGCTTCTTGCCCAAGAACAGAAGTGACATGGGAAAAGGGGTACAGGTGGCACCTGGGGGAGGCCAGGTGACGGTGTATACCATATGGGGGGGGAGGCCAAGGGGGCCGCCTCGTGGGCTCTGGGAGGCCCCAGAGTTTGAATGCCGCCGTGGCCCTGGGTCAGAGTTGGGGGTCTCCCTGCGGAGGGGACCTATGCAACCGTGATAAGGAGAAGGGCAGTGTCCATGGGGGGGCGGGGAAGATGAGGCCCCGGGGCTCGGCTACTGTGGCCTCAACCTCCAACCTGCACCTGGAGGGGAGGTCGGAGCAGCTGGCGCGGGGCCTCTCTGAGCAGGGCTGGTCCTGGAGGCCGCTGATGGGCGGGCTGGTCCTGGAGGCCGCTGATGCGCCCGCTGTTTTCCCAGCTCCCTGGTCAGCTTGATGGAGACATTCAATGAGAAGGCCGAGCAGCTGGTGGAGATTCTGGAGGCCAAGGCGGATGGGCAGACCCCGGTGTCCATGCAGGACATGCTGACCTGCGCCACCATCGACATCCTGGCCAAGGTGACCCGGGGTGAGGTCCGTCCGGGAGGGGCAGTGTGCCAGCGGTCCTTGCGTTCCCCCCTGCTCTCCTCGCCCACCTCCACACCCCTCTCCCCTCCACTGTGAGCCCATATTTTCTTCTTTTGCTTCCTTGACTGTTCAGCGCACCCTCCCACGTGTCTGGGCGGCTGCTGATCCTCAGGACAGCGACACCCAGAGGTGCAGGGCCGGCCGGCCGCGGCTCTGTGGCAGAGGTCGCTGTAAGGATGGGAGGACAGCTCACTGTGGCCCAGGCCTCAGTCCCCTCTGCCTGGCCCCACCTGGCCCCTGTGTGAAGCATCCTCTTCTCCCCCCAGGCAGCCTTCGGCATGGAGACCAGCATGCTTTTGGGAGCCCAGAAGCCCCTGTCCCAGGCAGTGAAGGTGATGCTGGAGGGGATCAGCGCCTCCCGCAACTCACTGGCGAAGGTATCCCCACCCTCCCGCACCTGCCTCCACTGCTGCCGTGGGGCCTGCGTGCATCGCGGCACATCCTGCAGCAATTCTCTCCGAATGGGTTTTGAATTCAGGTACCAGGATTTGTGGGCACTGCCTAAAGGCAGTCACAAAACCAAAGTGGCTCACTGTAAGTTAGGAGTTAATCTCTCCCTCACAATAAATGAGCCCCAAAGCAGGCACTCTAGCGTGGCTGTGGTGGCTCCCTCCCATGAGATGTTCCCCAATCCTATCTTTGTGTTCCCATCTTCAGCCATCACCTCATTGTCATAAAATGACTGCTGTAGCTCCAGCTCTCACTTCCTTATTCCAGACACGAAGAAGGAAGACAGGGTAAAGGTGATTCCTGGGTTGACTCCTAGGTTCCCGTCCTGTGCCTGGGGACTTCACGTTCTGACCTTGCACCCCAGCTCTGCCCCATCTTTCCAGCTGCAAGATTTTCTCCTTGCGGTGCCACCCTAGCTGTCTCTCTCTGCGGGGGCCCTGTCACTTCTCAGTGCTGCCTTTGGGTCTCTGCGTCCTGCTCACGACCTGGTGCTGGGCTGGTCCCGTCAGCTCTTCTAGAACTCCCTGGCTTTCCTGCGCGGCGGGTGGCCGCCGGAGGGGAGGGCAGTGCCGGCCCTCAGTCGAGGTTCTCCCCAGTTCACGCCGGGCTGGAGGAAGCGGCTGCGCGAAGTCCGGGCGAGCATCCATCTTCTGCGCCAGCTGGGCGAGGACTGGGTGCAGCAGCGCCGTGAGGCCCTGCAGCGAGGCGAGAGCGTGCCGGCCGACGTCCTCACGCAGATGCTCAAAGGTGCGCCTGGGCCGGGCTAGCCGGGGGGCGGGGCGAGCCGGGAGGGCGGGGCGAGCCGGAAGGGAGGGCGGGGTGAGCCGGGAGGGCGGGGCGAGCAGGAAGGGAGGGCGGGGCGAGCCGGGAGGGCGGGGCGAGCCGGAAGGGAGGGCGGGGCGAGCCGGGAGGGCGGGGCGAGCAGGAAGGGAGGGCGGGGCTGCTCTCTGCTTCAGTGGTCAGGTGTCTGTGCTGTGCTGTGCCGTCCTGTCTTGTGTTGTGTTGCGCTGTGCTGTGCTGCGCTACACTGTCCTGCGCTGCGCTGTCCTGTGCTGTCCTGCGCTGTGCTGTGCTGTCCTGCGCTGTCCTGTGCTGTCCCGTCCTGTGCTGTCCCGTGTTGCGCTGTCCTGTGCCGTCCTTTGCTGTCCTTTGCTGTCCTGTGCTGTCCCGTCCTGTGCTGTCCTGTGCTGCGCTGTCCTGCGCTGTCCTTTGCAGTCCTGCCCTGTGCTGTGCTGTCCTGCGCTGTCCTGTGCTGTCCCGTCCTGTGCTGTCCTGTGCTGCGCTGTCCTGCGCTGTCCTTTGCAGTCCTGCCCTGTGCTGTGCTGTCCTGCACTGTGCTGTCCTGTCCTGTGCTGTCCTGTGCTGTCCCATCCTGT